>NC_050446.1:21431079-21616079 GCF_903995425.1 Onychomys torridus
CCTAACACCAGCGCTGCCTTAACTTTTCATGCTGTTGCTAGAGCCATTGGCTTGCATTTTGTTACACATGCACCATGCTTGAAGATGGCCAGGGAACCCAGAAATATTCTTTATTTTTACTTCCTGTAGGAAGTCTCCCTGTGGTCGTAAATCCCAAATAAAACCTTTTTCTTTTTAAAATATGTTTAGGATTATGGGTTCCCACATGATGTTAAACTCCCTGTGTGCAGTTTGACACCTCTCCTGTGTGCTATTAGCGGGATGCATACAAGCTAGCAGAAGATGATTTTGACCACAGACGAAGCTGCAGTTGTACCTATCTGGTTGAGTGTGTCCGTCCTCTTCTACCCACTGCTGATTTTAACCCATCCTCTGCACTTATAAAAGTAATTATAAATTTAATTGATGTTAAAATAATGCTTTATGAATAAAAAATATTAATATATCTGTTTACCCGATTTCAGTAGAACTGAGCACAGAACTAACTTGACATTTACAGAGGAATCAAAACTGTCATAGTTTTGCCTTCTAAAAGTTTTCCATGGTTCTTTGCTTTGAGATTTGGTGGAACGGTATCCTTTACCTTCTCATGATTTATGGAGTTGTGTGGGATTGATTGCAGCTTGTACTTGATCTAGTTTATAAGCCTATCAAAGAAGCCCCTACCATTAGTGTTTTCCTGTCTATACGAGATGAACAAACCACTATCATCCTTTAAAATGTGCCACTGATCTTGTGCTTACACTAGATCAAAAGCAACATTATCCATGAAGGAAAGCCCAGACCACAGGGTGAGTCACTGAGGAACTATCTTGAGGCATGTTCCACGCAGAAGAAAGGGATGAAAAGGAGCAGTTATATGAGAAATCTATTTAAATTGCTTAGACATGCCAGAGCCAAATAGTGTCAGCTAGTTATTAACATAAACTAGCCTGTTAACAGCACTGCCCAAGGAGAGGTGTTTTCCTGATCTTCTTGATCACTTGTTCATACACCAAATGGCACTATTAAGTCCTTATAATTTCTTGTTTCTCCTGGATAAGTAAATAGCTGTCTAGCTATGAGAATGAATGGAGAAATGTGGATTAGATTCAGGATGTGCTAGGTTGTGTTATTCCTTACCTTCTACCTGTAAAGATGAGCTCTCTTTCACTCGTGTTGCCCTTTCTAACTCCAAGTCCCTCAGCCTTGGATGACTTATGCAAAGATCATCATCCTGTTCCTGTAAGTCTGAAAACTGCTTTTCACCTACAATGCATAGACTTGCTTCAGACTGTTCTCACCACAGTCTACTCTGACCTTCTGTCTACCATGCTCTTTCTTTGAGGTTGATAGGTTACAAACAAGTGACCAATCCACTGACCCAATTGAGTCCTCAGGTATTTTTATTCAGCTGAAGTGGTTTTTTGTTTTGTTTTGTTTTGTTTTTTAGCATTTTTTAATGTAAATGCTTAGCTGGATGTGTGATGCTTTCTTGAAGGTTATACGACCTGCTTAGCCATGGACACCACATTGAGCACCTTATAGCCATTCCTTCGGCTGCCTTTTCCCAAGTGAGGACACCATGTGGAAAGTCAGAGTGTGCCAATTGTCTTTACACATGGGAACTCAGACGCTGACAGTTGCTACTCATAAATTTGGAAATGTAGTCTCTACCACATTTCAGTGACAGTATAAAAACAATCTTTCTTTATAGCTAAAGATGAATTTTCTTACTCAGATTTTCTTCTTTGGGTTTAATTTCAATTTTAGACTCTTACATTTCTGTAAATTAACAAACATCTTGCTGCCTCTTAGACAACACTAAAAAAGTAACTGTGTTGTCTCAGGAAATGGTGTTCTCTTGTCACCAAGTTATAAATACTCTGTTTACTCTAGGTTATCTGTGGTTTAACTCTCACGTTTTGTAAAGATCATTCGGAAATGATGGGAAACTGCCTTGAAAGTCAGAACAACATGTGATGATTTAGAAGTCTTATCAGAAGGAGCACACAGGCCCTCAGAAGCAAGGGATGACACGTGGTGCACCTTTATTTTACATAAGATTAAACCAGCTTAGGTTTGAGTAGTTACCTAACCCCTTGCCATTTATCATACATTTTGACTAATTAATCTTAACTTGAAGTTTTCTAAACTTTGTTTGAATTATTACCTCCTTCTCAAGAGCATGTGACAGTCTATAAGAAGTGAAAACAAACAGGGAAATGAACTCTACAAATATGGTCAACTTAGCTCCCCAGAACTAAAACTTATTCCAGCAGCCTGCATTTTATCCAATAGAAGCCTTTATGGAAATGGAACAGCCGATCACATGAGGAAGAAGCATTCCTCAGTAGCACAGATCTGAGGCCTTGCAGTACATCTGGGTTTACAGTTGAGATTCTGCTTTCAGCAGCTTCATTTCACATTTTCCTTCTGTCTTTTTAATTTCACTGACATTTTAACATTGTCACTGCCCTATGAAATTTGTATTTGTATTTAGAATTCTTCTGTCATAAGCTGGTTCCCCCAAAGAACAGTGAAGAACCCATTGAAGTAGCTGTTGTCCCATCTAAATGAGTCCTAGTACCCCTCAGGTTCACAACAGGCCCCCAGTAATAATGCTTCCTAGGGGGCATTCAAGCCAGCAATTCTAATTTCATTGTCTCCAATCCAGCTTTGACTTACCCACTGAGGGTGAAGACACAGATCTCTTGAGTATAACTTCTCCAAGTTCCTGATTCTGTGTAGGAATAAGCCTCTGAAAGAGGAAGGCAAAGTTGTTTATATGTTAGAGAGGTCATTTACATAAGTAAAACTTCTGGAACCCTTATCCTTTGCTGATTTCTGGAGACAGAAATTATTATGCCCATGACCAGAAATCATCAATGAGAAATCAAAGATTGAGTTTGCTAAGAAGTAGCCCTCCTTGGTTCTGTCAGAGTGGTCAGCAGCCAGTGTCTCTCTCAGTATAGAACAAAGTACATGTTCAGAGTTTCAGCCAATCACATTTCAACCAGTGAGGACCAAGATATTTTAGGGATTTTAAAGCCAGGTGTGATCCATATCCTCACAGATCTCCATGATAGTCCTAACAATATGCTTTTCCACTCCATGCAGTAAATGAGTCCCTTAATTATGAATCTGGGATAGTGCTGGGCAGTCTAGGGAACAGTCCTGGCTCTTGCCCCTTACTAATCATCTTAGTTTGAACTCATGACAGGGTCTTTCAATGCTTTTAGTAAGACAAATGTAAAAATAAGTCGGAGGGTGGTAGTGCAAACCTTTAATCTCAGTACTTGACAGGTAGAGGAAGGCAGAGTTCTGTGAGCTCAAGGCCAGCCTGGTATTCAGAGCGAGCTCTAGGACAGCCAGAGCTACACAAAGAAACCCTGTCTCTAAAACAAAACAAAACAAAACAAAAAAGTAAAAATTTCTATCATCTACAGAATAATAAAGATGAAACAGCATGATATGAACAAAGAGCCTCTGGGCATTTATGTAGTGTCTTAACTTTTTATTAAATCACTATTACGATTAAACTATCCATTTGCAGTGTCTCAGTTTTGTACCTTTAAGCTGCCTCATGAATCACCCTGCCATCTTATTTTGTCCTTTCAGCGAATAGGTTGTGAATGTCTATCTATGTTCTGACCTATTCTGATTAGAACCAACTTGAGTGTTTATTCAGTTTCTTCTTGACTTTAGCTTGGCTTCTTACTCAGGTCTCTGAAATATGCAGTTATTTCAATCATGCCTGTTGGATTCTCCCTTCTGGTGTGACTCATGGTTAGCTCTTGCACTACACTAATAGAAATGTTTAACAATTGGAAGCATCCATTATGTGCTTGGAACTGTGCTGTGCAACAAAAGATTTCCTTAACCAGTAACAGCGGCAGATTAACTACAGTGCTAAGAGGTGACTCTAGGAATGTCTAATCCCAAAGCTAGGGCTTCCAGCAGGATGTTTCCTACATTGCTCCTGGAGGAAATGACTGAGAATCATTCCTAAATTCCTACTAAAATTGACTTCAAGACCCAATTAAAACTTAGCCTCCAGTGCTGGTGCCCAGTTTTATGTCCGGCTTTCTTTTGTCTGAACTCTGACAACAAATACTCACCTTTTTAGTTATATAATTATCCATTATTCATAGCCTTGGTGTTCTCTCTGTCTTTGTAAACTTTCTAACATTCTTACTGCTGTTCAGGATTTCATATTTTTATAGTATAAAGCACCTACTCAATTGAAAACTTCTCAAATTCAGACTTCATGACAAATCTTGCCAAAAATGGCATTGGGTATTATTTTACTTTAAAATATTTCAGAAGGCTCAAAACATCATCAATCTAATAACACCCAACCAATATCACCTTTCTGAATTTTCAAACATGTTATTCTCAAAGACCCATGATAAACCTGCCTGCTTACATATTGGGCTTAAAGGGGCAAGCACAGGGCTGGCAAGGGTCTGCACCAGGTCCTCTGCATATATGTCATGGCTGTTTGCTTAGTCTTCTTGTGGAACTCCGAATGGTGGGAGTGGGATGTCTCTGACTCTTTTGCCTGCTCTTGGGACTCCTTTCCTCCTATTGTGTTACCTTGTCCAGCCTGGCTATGAAGGATTTTTGCCTTGTGTTCCTGTATCCGGTTTTGCCATGTTTGGCTGTTGTCTTTTGAAGGCCTGCTGTTTTCTGAAGGGAAAGAGAGGAGGAGTTTATATGGGGGAGAGTGGAGGTTGGCAGAAGCTGGGAGGAATGGAGGGAGGAGAAAATGTGGTCAGGATATATTGTATGAGAGGAGAATCTATTCTCAATTAAAAAAAAGAAAGTCATCTTACAGTAAAGACAAACTATGCTCATTCCTATTTTTGCTTAAATCTGTTTCTCAAGGATTGGGCTATGCCCCACCTGTAACCTTAACTATGAATAGTTTTGTACTGCCTATTTCAGGAAATGGTAACCATGACTTTACTTCTAAAGTTTGTTATGATCACCTGCTGTTATGACAACAATGTTATGACCACCTTGTTATGATCACTTTGCAAACCTGCCTTCGTTTCATGAAACTGTTATGACCAACATCTTATACTTATGTTCTGCTTCTGGAACCCCACCTGTTTGCTTGCCAAATTTCCCATTCAGAAACCCTCTACTCCTAAGCTAAAAAAACAAAACAAAAACAAAAACAAAAACATTATCTTCCCCCTGTCCTATGCTGGTCTCTTGAACCCTGCTCTATGGAAAGACAGCCATATACATGAATAAAGATTGCTTTAATTAATTTGGCCATGATTTGGAACAGTGGTCTTTTTTTCTTGTGTCTATGGGATTAACACACAGAAAAAGCAAAGGCAAAAAAATTGTCAAAGCTTAATTGTGCTTCACCCCACCAATGGTGACGATGCTGCTGTGGAGAGACTGAGACCAAAACAGGCAGCTTAACATATTCAACAGATTGTTCGGAGTGGAAAGTGGCCCAAACTGGCAAACATCTCTCTACTGCACAGGGATTATTTTGTGAAATAACCAGAATTCTGTTGCTCTTCAAACTTCCACATTTTTTTATTAAGAGACTAGAACACTCAAGAAACAACACAATGGGAATCATAGGATGCTAGCAGTAAAGTAAGGCAGCCAGGGACCAGCAGTGACTGTGACAGCCCTGTTAGGAATTGAGCTTGAGTTATAAGAAGCCCAAGAAAATGAAGACAATGTTGAAGGTTTCTAGCCACAGCTAATCAGTCTCATGCAGTAGAGAGCTCTGCAGGAAGAGCTGAGGATGTTCCTGCTTGTGTCTTTCAAAGCCATAGGAGGCATTCGTGTTGTTAAACTGCCTCAAGGTATACCTGGCTCCAGGAAGGAAAATCATCCACTCATGTAGATAACAAATTTTACCCAGAAATAGTCACATGACCTTTTATAAGCATTGAAGTTTGCGTTTAGTTCTATGTACTGGAAAAGTGAACATAGAGGATTAAATAAGTAACATTTTTGTGTGCATATGAATTGCTCTCTCTCTCTCTCTCTCTCTCTCTCTCTCTCTCTCTGTGTGTGTGTGTGTGTGTGTGTGTGTGTGTGTTAGTAATAAAGAGGTAGACCTTTCCTAATCAATTTTAGTACTTTGATGAAACTTGTCAAAGACCTGGGCTCGTCCGCTCTTTCTGCTCACTATCTTTCAAATGTAGCTCATTTCCTATTGCTTCTGCTCTTGTGGCCAGCAGGTGGCTGCTTTACTTTCAGTCTTTAGTTTTTCAGCTAAATGCCAGGAAACACATGCAAAGGGGAAAAGTCCATGTGCAAGTTGAACCTACCCTCCTTTAAATAAATAAGGAAGAAAGGAAGGAAGGAAAAAGAAAACAAAACCCATTTAGTTGTCTTTACCAGCCTTATGGTTCAGAAATGTATCACAAATTCACATTTGTTTTCAATGAAAATTGGGAAACTTAATTAGGACACTTACCTGATGTGAACAAATAATTTTGGGTAGATGTAAGAGAAAAGATAACATTAAACAACCATAATTCGGGGTTGAAGTGGTTGACATTCCTTAGATTATCAAGACCTTTGCAGTCTACTGTGAGTTTGGGCTTTATCATTTGATGCACAATTAGAGACCACTGAAGGATCCTAAGAAGATTAAGTCCCTCTGCTGAGTGAGAGAAGAGTTGGGGGAAAAAAGATAGAAACTCAGGGGACTATCAGGCACTTTATCATACTCTTTACATAGTAAATCACAGTAGCTTGTCCTAGGTTGGTGGCGTAAAGACAGATGGAGACAAAATAAAGAATATATTCAATGTGAAATGACAAAGAAAAAACAAAAGGATTGGCTACCAGTAGAGAGAGAGAGAGAGGGAGGGAGGGCTTTTAAATGCCATGATAGGGAAGAAAATGGATGGGTGGGTGTGCCTATCACTGAACTGGGAAGAACACAGCAACACAGAGTCCTCAGCTAAGGTGTCAAGTGTGTATGAGCTTTCAGGAATACATACAAGTGAGAATTACAAATTGACCATCAGGTATGTGAGATAGGAGCTCTGAGTTCTTATGTATATATGCCTTGGTGATGCATTTTGATGTCACTCACCAACATTTAGCGATTAATGTCACAGAAACAGCCAAAATCCCATTCAGACATAATATAGTTACAGAAAAGTGAATATTCATGGATGTTTAAAAGGATTTATCAATATGCATGTGTGTGTGCTTTGATATCCATGTAAGTGTGTATATGATAATAACATTAGAGATATCTATATGCTTTCATATACATATATGTATATATGTTATAATAATATTAGAGATACCTAATGTTTTTAATGTTATTTTTTTCCTCTCTTGTTACAGGAAAACTCAAAACTTTTAATCTTTTCATAGAAAGTATCAGTTCCTGATTAAGAGACTCATTTTGTCCTTGCAATATCAGAAGGAAGAGAAAATGTTAAAACTGACCAGAATACAACATCTGGCTACAACATGCAAAATAAATGTTCAAAGATAGAATCAAAGTGCAAACATTAGGGGAGAGGTAAAAACAAGCTGCCTACAGATTATAGAGATAAGGCGCACACACACACACACACACACACACACACACACACACACACACAGTCCTCTTGTTTTGTCTGCAATGAACTGAATGGATTTTTTCAAACTTTGTTTTTCCCACTATGATTTGCTGCAGGATAAAATGATAAGTGCTGTTAATCAGAAAGGGTTAGTGGCATATTATTTCCTCAGTAGATGGATAACAAACTCTAGACCAAATTGTTTACAACTTCTGTCTAAGAGTTGTTATATCTCAGGAGCAGAACACACAAAAACATCAACTGTATGTCTGATTTAATCTACTTAAAAAAAAAGAAAATCCCACAAGGAACATTCTAGGATAATGGAATATGTAAAAATTAGTTGCTTTCCAAAAGGTCTTTCCCAGTTTTATTCTTCTGGGTTGTATTCTCTACCCACTTGGCCCTCAGATCCGCAGTCTCCTATTGGAAGAGGACTCTGCAGCACTGTCCCAGGGCCCACTTTGAATCAACCTGCATTTGTCAAACAATTCCCCCTCATCCACACAGTCCCAGTGTAGACACTGTATGCAATTCTCCTTTGTTTCTACTTTGCATTTGTACCTGGTGGACTGTATATTACATTAATTCATAAAACTGGCTCTGCCAGGCTCCCCATGGTTACAATTATTAAGGCTGTAACTGAACCAGTTTCTCTCATCTTGATCTTCAACCAGAAGTTCTTGTCCTGAAGCTTTTGCTTCACATTAAAATGCTAATGATCACCTCCACCAAATTAGGAGCTTAATAATAATATAAAAAAAAAAAAAGCTGAACGAGAAGACTTCGATCACCACCTTTGAGAGCCCTGTATTCTAACATCTCTCCCCTGCACCATTAGCAAACAATGACCTTTAATTAAAAATAAAGGATATACACAAAATACCTTAAGAAGCTTTTTGGCATGACATATTCTTACATTGTTGTCTTTGTAAAGAACTTCTAGGCCTATTGTATTTGTTTTCCAGATCATACAAAGACCATACTTGCCCATAGGAGATTTTTAAGCTATTTTTTAACAATTGTGTTATCTTTCCACAGAACTAAAGTTAATTATAAATCTAATCAAATGGTAGAAATTTGGTAGAGCTTTGAAGTTCCTATCTGACTTGCTTGTTAAAAAGAATTGACATATACGAGTCATTGTAGCCTGTCCCCACATCCACAGAGACAATGGAGCTACTTGATGATTTTTTTCATTTTCCCATCTCCTCATGGAAAAAACTAGAATAATGGCTTTATAATGAAGTCTTTATACAAACACAGTATGTCCTGAAACAATATTAACAGTATTTTGTAATTGATCAAATGGGAAAAGACTTCTTTAGGTATCAATCAGATGTATTAATGTTATCCATTCCCCTGATAACTAGTAATAACAGTAGCCCTGTAGACTTTTTAATCCTCAGATTTTAAATCCATTTCCCATTTTCAGTTATGAATTCTCCCTAGGACCCTGCAGATATAAAATCTGAAAATGGATGCTGTAGTTGTGGACTGTGCATCCACACATAGAAAGCCACAGAGGGCTAAGAAACTATGAAGCCTGAGTTTTCATGAGTCATTAGCTCTTTAATGAATCTCAAGGGCCCCTGAACCAATGAACTAAGAGTCTTGGGAAGCCACTGTCTGACCTGAGTGGAAGAAGTGAGGGAGAGTACACAGATTAACAGTGCTCAGTCCTATTAAAATATTCACAGAAGACTCATTTGAGAATGTATTAACCACATACTAAGTTAAGGCCCACCACAGATCAAATGGTAAGTTTGGGGACAGGAAGCAATTGGCAGAAGTTAATTGGCCAATATTCAGGGAGGAGACTGGAAGAGAAGAGGCTGGGAAGGAAAATGCCCTGATAGCCTTTTAAGACCTGCGGTTGGCAGACATTCTTCTGATAATGATCTGTGTCCATTGGTGTTTCTTCCCTCAGGAGGTAAACACATGAAGAAATGGTAGTGCTGATGCCTCCTGGAAATGGAGCAGGCGTCTTCACGGCAGAGTGGAGGAAAGGGCAGGGAACTGGATGCTTTCGTTCTCAACCACATTCAGGATAACTAATGTTCTCTAAGCCTCAGAAGTCACTAGACTCTTACTCTTAAGGCTTCTTCTTCGAATTAGAAATTAGTGCAGTAGTTCCAGGGAAGGCTTTCTAATGACTGAAATCTGCTAATTTCCTCAAGGCTGTATTAGGATGATGACCTTCAAAACTCAACATTGTTGCCAGATATGTTTTCAATAGAAAGAAAGTACCAAATCCAAGTCTTAGGTCATGAAAGGTAGCTGTCAACTTGAATAAAGTAATACAGAAATGATGTAACTAGTTAAACAATAAGGTATATTCAATAGTTGAAAGAAATCAAAATTTAATAATGAATTAAATCAAACATATATTTGCTTGAGAAAAAATTAAATATCAACAAAATTCAAGGAAATCATTTCCTTGTTATGCTTGAGCAAGTTTTCTTATTTTGAAAACTTCTTCAGTGACAACTGATGACATGAAAGAGATGACCTCATTATATAATTATTAACAAAGATTATTTTATATGGATGAAAATGTTAAATAGGCAATTATGTGAAGCTTTCTACTACTTATATATAATATGTTTCCCATAAAATCTCAGTTATAATTTAAAAAAACAAGTAAGGAAATTTTTCAACACAAAAATAAAACTAATTTATTAATTTAGGTTATAGGCTATATATTGGTATCCATATGCAGAAAACAAATTAACAGTAAATTAATCATTATATATCCTAATTCTTAGCTTTAGGCAGCCAGTTCCAATTCTTCCATGAAAGCAGAAGAAAAACTCCTTTCTCTTGGCTTTTTTTTTTTGTCATTTATCAAATAGTGAAAACTATCCAAAAATCTATATAAACATTTTATTAACTGAAAAAGCCTTCCTTTTTACATATGCAGACTCTCATTTTGCACTACATAAACAATAAAGAAAAATTAGCTACTTTTGTACTTAGCTATTTAGTTACTCTTGATAATGTGTTACAAAATGTTTATTTAACTTACAAAGCTACAGTTTGGGCAGGAGACAATAGAAAAGGTTTATATTCTAAAGTGACACCAATCAGTTTAGGAATGGAAGACTTTCTGTTTGCATTGCTTGCTTATGGGATTAGAAAACAGATGTCATTGTTTCCTAAAGGATTAGCTGGACTTGAAGATTGGGGTGTGGGTTCTATTTCCTTCCACACCAGCCTGTGTCAGCTGCCCTTAATCTAGGGACAGCTTCTGAGAGCTGTTTCTTGAGGGCAGTGTGGGAATGTTATTTACGTAGTAGCTTTAGAAGCTTGCATAGGGTCACTTTGATGGTAGTTATAGGCCTGCCAAGTTTAAAGGAACATGGAATATTTGTGTGAGTTGTGTTTTGGAGTGCTTAGAAAATGAAATAAGCCACAAAATGAAGTGTAGAAATGTTCCAGACTCTACATCTTTCTTCTGTCTGCCATTATTGGCTGGCATCTTTGCCCTCTACTAAGATTTTCTTCTGCCATAAAGTGGGGGGCTTAGAGCTTAGTATGGTCTTTTACAGAGAAAGAAGAGCTGAGCAGGAAGAATTACCATCAAGGAATCTACTTGGCTGTATTTTAGTCATGAACCAATCCCATATCAATTGCTTGTCAAGTTGATGGCTCTAGGGACCTACCTGAGCAGAACCCAGCAGACCAAGTCCATTGGATTAAGAAAGGTTGTCATCACTCTTACCAAAGGGAGTTGCCTTCAGGATAGACAACACAAAGCAACCAGAGAAAGTTATCTTACCAGAGAAAAGGCTTTTGTATTTTCTACCTAACTCTTTCTTTCCATTGTGTACTTTTCAGTGGTACTTACTTACCATTGTGTTCATCCAACTATTTGCAATTCTCACTATCTGGCAGGTATATCAGTGGTTCTCAAGAGCAATCTGAGAATAGGTGGGGGCTTCTCCACTTCTCAGGTCCACTATCTTCATAGTGTTTGTAAACTGTGCCTTGTCCTTCTTATGCGCATGGGCATCTGGGTGTAGGATGATATCCTAAGAAGCTCCGTGATGTATTGTAACAGTAGGTTAGGTTCAGACTTTAGCTCTGAAGAACCTTTTTCTTTTCTTTTAACACAGACACAAAAGACATTTGCAAAACTACAAGGCAATTCTTCATCAGAGGATTGTTTTGGAAACTAGTTATTTTTGTTGAAAAACATTTTAATAGGCAATGTGTTTATTATTATTGTGTTTAAATGAATTGGTACTTACATATTATTAAAATAACTCAATTTGAGCTCCTTGTGATAAATAATAATAGTTGTAGCTTATATTAACAATGTCTTTAAGAAACTTAAACTTTTTAAGAGAGTAATGTTCTGTTATAAATATTTGAGAACCTTCGTCTATGTTTAAAAATGCAAACTTCTACAGAGGACATAGGAAAAGATGCTATGGGAAAATGATAAAATAAATCATACCGTACTGTGTGTGTTTATCTAATGCTCATAAAAACTCCATTCCTGGAGATGGCAGCTATGTATTATTCTCACAAATAATATTAAAATAGTATCTATTTCTTTTATAAACAGATCTAGCGAGGTGTTTAATTTTATACATTCATGAACCATTGAGACATGAAATCAGTTGTTAATTTATTTCTAAGGTATTAAAATATTAAATTGATTAATTATTGATTAGCTTAAAAGCATTCATTTAAATCTTAGGTATATCTCAAACATCTTTTCTAAATAAATGTTTAATAATTACTAAAATAAATACTCCAATATTATAGAATTCACTATAGTCAGAGTATTTTAGTAATTGCAGCTGTAGTTTATAAGTGCAATTTTAGATTGGCTTCAAACTCACAAAAAATATTTGGGCTGACCATGTTCCAACACTGGTTGAATTTTGCTGCTGTTGAAGAATAACTATGTATTTTGCTTTCAGTGGTTATATGAAAAATGTGATACAAATTGCCACCTGGACCTGAGCAGTGCTTTTGATCCTCTGAGATCACTGATTTATTTATTTTGGCAATAATTTTGGAGTCTCTAGAAAGCAGCACCAAAATCTGAGCTAATGACTGAACTTCTGTTCTCTTGGAATGAACAAGGTCTTTGCCTCCGTGCTGGGGCACACATGCTTTTGTAGGCTACTACTGGGAAATTCCTACCACTCTCTACTACAGAGGTTATCAATTTGATTTGTGATCAGAATCATTTAGGCACAGATCTCTGCACTCACTCCAGATCCAAAAACTCAGACTGACCTGCTCTTCCCTTTGTGCCTGATGTCTCAGGCCTCAAAATCAAACAAAATGAAACAAGCAAACAAAGCAAAAGTTCCTACACTGACCAGCTTTTATTTCAATACTCCACCCATGAAACTGATAGTACGGTAGAGAACAAATCATCTTGCCTATAAACACCTACCTGACAACCTATGTATGTATCTTTAGTTCACTGTATGTTTTTCAAAAACCTAGATGGCAAAACCCAATTTACAAGTCATTTTCAAAATGATATCAGTGAGACAATATTGAATATCAATGTTTTAAAGAGAAAATGATCTGGTCACAGTTCATCCATATCTAGGAAACTTTTACTTTTCTTCAACAATGATTCCTCAGTGATGTATGGTGTGGTGTGGTGTTGTGTGTGTGTGTGTGTGTGTGTGTGTGTGTGTGTGTGTGTGTAATACAGTGGGAATGGAGAGAACGGAGGGGGAGATGAAATGAAGGGAGAGTGGGAAGGTAGAAAGAAGGTGGAGATGAAGGGAAAAGACTAGAGGTGAAATGGGGGTGAGACAGAAGAATGGGAACAGTGAAAAAAGAAAGAAAAAGATGGGGAAGAAAGAAAGATAGAGGATGAGAAGACAGTGAGCTTTTATAGAAGTCACTTGGTCTCTGAAATGATCCCATGAGAATATCAGAGGACTCTACTTTCAATGGGAATTAATTTAGGTATGGACATTGTCTCTGGAAAGTCAAATGTTAGAGGGTGGAAAATACTCAGAAATGGTTGAAGCAATCTTTTCTACCAGCTGAACTAATCATCTGACAAGGGCAAAATCACAAAGATTTAGGGTAGATGGTACCATGTAAAAAGATCTGTGTATATGTAGTGGGGCTCCCACCAGGTATATGGGTCCTGACAATACAGTCTACTCCTTGGACAAAGAATAAGTAGGACATCAGGGGAGATCATAAGTGGCAACTTCTTCCTAACACAAGGGAAGCTACCTGTCAAGGATAGAAGGTCAATTTTAGCATTAGAGACAGATAAAGAAAACAGAGAAGGGTCATAAGATGTTTCCAATTTTGACCCATAATGTAAGTCAGATGGCCTCTAACTTTACAGCAGATGAAGTTTATTGGAGCTTTATTTTCCTAAGACACTGGAAAATCTGGTCAAATACTTACTCTTTCTGGTAGGATCTGGAGCTGAGCTAAATACTATTAAAGAGCTTGATCATCAGAGACTAAGATAAGCAAAGGAAAGAGAAGGCAGTTATATTGGTGGGCACTGTCAAGTATGTCCTCTATGCATACCATAGGCTGTTTGTGACAATCAATGATTACCTGT
Organism: Onychomys torridus; assembly: GCF_903995425.1. Taxonomy (NCBI): domain Eukaryota; kingdom Metazoa; phylum Chordata; class Mammalia; order Rodentia; family Cricetidae; genus Onychomys; species Onychomys torridus. Next base: position 21,445,198 of record NC_050446.1, read on the forward strand.
CATCAGGATGATGTTACTGGAATTAGGAAGATTGAAGCTATCTTTCTGGGTTAAGCCTTGGTTCTTTTGTGTAAAGTGAGCAATGTTCAAACAAGAAAATGGAATGAAACTATAGTACCCACAGCACTGTCTTTCGTTAAACTCATCTAAATGTCTTTGAGGGAAAAGAAAAATCAAAATAATAAATTGTTTAAAAGGTTAAACTGGCATGAAGAACACCCACAGGAAAATAAAAGGAAGGGTCACATAGCTCCAGCGTGAGTGTGAAAGTGGGACACTCAGGTAAATACTGTTTACAAATAGCTCACTCTTCAGATCTTTTTGTTTTAGATTTTCCTTTTTTTTCTTTTTTAAAGCTAAAGGTAAAAAGCATCCATCTTATAAGCTTATTTACTGGAAACACAATTGACCAAAAGTGGAAAACAAACAAACAAACAAACAAACAAAAACAACCAACCAAACAAACAAAAAAGTACTGTCCTTAAATTGAAGCTTGAAGTTGAAACAACATAAAGAGGCAATCTTTATAAATCAAGTTGCCAGGGAAGAGTAAAACAGGGATGGGAAATTAGGCAAACCCAAAGTTCCTCCCTTGCGATTGCCCTTGCTCTTCACAGCTCTTCCTCTTGTGGTTCATAGCCCATGGCACTTGACTCAGCTGGGGAGGTCAGCGTCCCAGCAACCCAAGACTTAGGAAGAAAGAACACAACCATGTAACCTGAAATGACATGTCGCTGAGACAGCTTCTTGCTCTGCATGCTTACATTTTGAAATATATCATGTGAGCTGAATTACAGAGAATAGCATTCGACAGGGTGAAGGGTTGCTTTCTCTAAAGAGAAGGCAAGGTCCTTGGCGAGGCAAAAGTCTGAAGGACAAGTGCCTTCAGCATCAACCAGAAGTCTTACTTTATAAGATGACCTCAAAAAATTGGACAGCCTGCACAGCCAGTAGAAGGATAACCAGTGGGGTGAAATGACTTAGTGTGTTGCTATTGAACCAGCTTCCACAGGACTTATCTGTAATGGCATTTATCTGAAGGAAACTGGACTATTTTCTCTCTGTCCATTCCCTGTGTAGCTCAATGTTCAGGAATGGAATAGTGTTTCTCCTTTGAGTTTCCCTGGAAACTGTGGAACACCATGAGATTGGAAAACTAGTTATCTAACATTGACTTACTCCCTATACAGGAGCCTCTGTTTGGAAATTAATGGCATCTATGTACAATGTTAATTTTGTTGACCAAATGACATATTAGTTGTAGCTACAAAAGAAATGTAAGCTATAATTGAAATATTGCCTCATGTACATGGTGCTTAGTGGATAGTTTTGCCCATAAAAATTATTTAACAATATTATCTTTAAACTGTGGCTCAGTTCTCTTGTGTTCCAAAAAGATCTAATGATTTCCTTTATGTGTGCATTGCTGTTGCTTTTGTGGAATGAATATTGTCTATGAAACCATTTTTAAAATGAAATGTTTTTATTAGTACTTGCTTATTAATTTTTGCATTTATCCCACAATTGTAATTCACCAAATACTCTGCCAGTCTTTTCATTTGCTAGGATGAGGTAAATATAGCTCATAACTTAAATGAAAATATATTTCTTCTCCTTTAATCTGTCTTGTCAATATTTTCATTGTTCTATCATTTTTAATCACTAACATATAACTTGACATTCATGTACTTGAACATTTCCTCTGAATTTTGTTGCTTCAAATCCTGGATTCTTTTCTGGTTTTTAAGTCTAAGATGGGGGATAGAACATGTCAGAGTCACTTGAGAGTTTTCTGCATGAAATCGGCCACGTCTGCAGTTCTGAAAGGGTCCAGTGGGTTCCACCCAGATCTACCAGTCACAGCAATGTAAGGAAGTAGCCATCGCTTTCAGAGGTCCTTCCTCTCAGATACCTCTGGGGGCCGAAAGAAGTGGAGATCATCCCCTGGGAGTACTTACGTTTTCTTGTGGTCAGAATGATTCCTACCTCCTTCGCCCTGCATCCCACCCCCATTATTATTCACCATTGTAGAAATCTATTCATTCTGTGTCAGTTCCATTGGAGAGACATCAAAAAACAAAAAATCACATGAAAGCCATTTTCCTTAAACTGAAATTTCATAGCGTTAAAAGAAAAAGTGCCCTCCTACTAAGGTTACATGGATGTTACAAAGTTGGCTTCCTTTTTAATTTTCCTAAAATTCCTCTGATTCCTTAGCCACAGTAGATTCTGTCAGCCTCCATCTTGTTCCTTTTTGTTGCTGCCCAAGACTCCAGATTACCTTCTCCTGCTGCAAAGTGCCCTGTTTCCCAAGGCAAAAAAAAACAAAAAACAAAAAAAAAAAACAAAAACAAACTAATCTCTCATAAGGAATACTTCATAAGGGCTTTTCATATGCCATAAGAACATTGCTACCAAGTTTTTGGTGAACTTCTAACAGTTCAACATTTTCTCAGGTTTTTCTTTTTCTTTGTGGATGAGGTGGCTGTGCCTTTTTCACAGTAACCGAATGAGGAAAATCATGGTCGTCCTAAGGGGGCAGAGAAATCTAAGAGTACAAAATAGATATGAAATAATATTCCCTTTATGATTAAAATACTGACTTTTTCTTCTTACTTGAACCAAAACTTATGACATCTGTGATGTGAAACTTTTTATTTTAAAAGATGACTGTGCTTCTGCTGTTGTTGTTCTAAGATTTAGATGTGGAGTTTTCGTTTTAAGAATAAATTATGAAATTTGTTCATATAATATGAATTTCTTTTGTAACATATGACCTAAGTCATTGGGACCTAGACTTGTTCTATACCTAAAAGCTTCTCATGCCTTATTTTTGAATTGGCACTGATTTTATTTGTTTTTGTTTTTGTTTTTTTGTTGTTTTTCAGTTGGTTTGTCAGAATGGAATGTGTTTTGTTTGTTTAAGAATTTCATACAGGCATATAATGCATTTGATCAAATTTACTCTCCCACCCCATTTCATCCCTTCCAATGTCTGTCCTATGGACTGCACACTTTTTAGTCCCAACTTCATGTATTCTTTCTTACTTTATGAAAAATTCACTGAGCCCACTGAGTAATGCCTGTATGTGCATGAGTGTAGCACATCTACTAGAGCATGACAGATATATCCCTGAAGAAAACTGGCTTTCCCTTCCCCAGCAGATATAAGTTGCCAATAGCTTCAGGCTAACAGTGGAACTTCATGAGCCCCTCCCCTACTGATGCTGGGAGTGTTGCCTTTGAATGTGAGTCCACAAACCAATATTGGTGCTGTTCTATGTTATTTGATTTTCAAAATATTCCCACTTGGTCCTATATCTTATCATCCAAATTTGCCTTAAAGTACTCACTAAGTGAACACAGAGGAGTCTGCTTTAAATGCCCAGCATCACAATTTGGGAATCATTATGCTATGTGACAGATCTCTCCCCAAACAAACACTTTGATCATTTAATGATAGCCCACGTGGGGAACACTAATGACTAACTCCAGCATTGTGGTGAAGACACAACAGAGGATAAAATGCCTCAGAATTCACTCATCTTTATTCATCTAAGGGGAGCATTAGTGAGGGATGATTTTCTTCTTTCTTCTTTTTTAATTAATATTATTTTGGCAGCTTCCCTTGCTTTTGAAAAATAAGAAAGTTTTTAGAAGGTATGGGTGAAAAGGCTTTCTCTTTTTCTTCCTAGATGTCTGTGAGAATCAGAAACATGAAACTCTTCCCATGGATTCTATAGTAAGAGAAATGACAGCATCCCACACAGTAATAACAACCAGGAGAATACTTCCCAGTCCTTCCACTGACTGTCCAGAATGATGAATGACCAATACTTACTTAAACAATGGCATGGGTTTCATGGCACTGCTTTCCTCTAGAAATTCTATTGATTTGAAATATTTATATTTTAGCTTCTGCTATTATTATTTATTATTATTTTGTACTCTCATGAATCCTATTTTTCTTGTCTTTTGAAAATATTCTGAAAAGTTTGACTTTCAGCTTTTTAAGTTTATTTCTTTTCTTTCTTTTAACTATTTCTGCTTACAAGCAGTCTGCTACCAAGTCAGCCCACACACCTTCTTATGTCTGCTTATTTGATAATCTCTACTGAATTTTGATACTTTTCATGAAGAGCAGGGGTTATTTTAGCACTGAGAACAATGTATTGCCTATACCTGATGCTCAATGACTAATTACTACTTAATAATTAAGTAGTTTCTAATAACCAATGACTATTAATTGACATTTTTAAAAGAGCCATTAAAATGTTGCTGGAAATCTCCATATCTTCAGAGCAGGAACCTTATTCTTTTTGCTTAATAGGTTTTTCTGTAGAGCAGTTGCATGATGAAATCCTCTTTCCACTTGACATTATCTAAACTCAGTATCTACAAGAACTTAGAACTATCCACAGTAAGAAGGTGTTAGTCCCCTAGTTTATAGCTACATACTTACCTCTTCCCTCTGTAGTAGCCGGTGATTTTGAGTCTAGACTCTAGATTCTAGCTGTTTCTAATGTAATGTTGTGGTTTATATGACTATGTACAGTGGGTTAGTGTGTCTGTGAGTCTATTCTTTCTGAGTGACGGCTGTTATTGGCAGTTATGACCTCATCTTCTGGGTACCAGGTACTACAAAATGATGAGCTTCTTGAAGGTTTTGTCAATAAAATGAGCAACTGGATTTGTTAGCATTATTCTGTTTTGTTTTCAGAGTTTTCCTTTATGTTATTAATATTCCTTTCTCCACAAATTCAAATGCATGTTGTATCTTCTGTAGTCATTATAATGCTTCCATTTGTTTTTTTTCTTCCAAAAATATCTCAGTCAGTCATGTTTACTTTTGCTAATATTTGCATTTCCTGTTGCTTTAGAAAGATATCAAAATTTTGTTGTATTTATTTATTTATTTAGAACCAGTTTCTTTCTTTGTTATTCTTTAGTAACTTCAAACATGAATTTATGGTAATATTCATCCACTACTGTCTTTTGTCACACTCCCTCTCTCTGACTGAAAGCTTTCTTCTTCCCAGAAGCCTACTTCCTATGGTGTGTGTGTGTGTGTGTGTGTGTGTGTGTGTGTGTGTGTGTGTGTATCTGTGTGACCCACTAAATTTCATTATAGTTTTGTTGCATGAGAATGAGTAGGGAACATGGACAACATTCCCTTCTTCAGTAACCATTCATTTTCTACAATCACTCAATGAGGGTTGAAGATTCACAAACAACTCCCTATGCATTTTGCACTGATAACAGGCCCAATCTTATGGAGGTCTTGTGTAGAGAACAACAGCTGCCATAAGTTCATGAGTGTTACTACTCAACATGTTATGTTCAGAAGACACTTTTTTACAGTATGCCTCCCTTTCCTCTGGCTATTACATTTTTCTACCTCCTGAGTCTTGGAAAAATTGGTATAGATGCCCCATTAAGGGCCACATGCTCCATAGTCCTTATTTCCAGCACTCTGAACAGTTATGAATTTCTGTAATAGATGCTGCCCATCCACAAAAAAAGAAGCTTCTCTGATGAGGCCGAGAATAACACTAACCTATGACTAAAAGCATATGTATATAGAAGGGAATTTGACAGGATGTCTATTTTGATACAAAGATATCAGTTTCCCTTCTAAGCTCTATGAAATACCCAACTATAGGCTCTTGGCCAAGTTTACATTACCAAGCATGAGCTAAATCCTCTTGAATGGGCTGAAAATCCAACCTGAAAGCTGTTGTTTACCCTATAATAGTTATGCCACTGTTGAACCAATGTGAGCCTCCTTTTCCCTAGTAGATTGTTATTGTAGTTTATAATAGCCACTGCTGGGTATGACTGATGATGAATTTCCTCCTCCAGAAGCTTATATAGTAAATTTTGGCACTGTGTAAGCAAGCCAGCCAAGGAGGATATTCTCCATGTCCTGCAACTCGACTTGTGTTATCTTCCTCAGTTGTCTTACATTCTCATCCTTGTAGGCAATCAATATACTGTATTATTTGAGGGATGGGAAAGTCTTTTACCAAAAACTCAGGTATGAGTTACCTCACACCTGGCAGTTGGATTTTCACTTAATAACATTTGGCTTCTGAGAGGATCACTCTCCACCCATGCCACTGGATAAATACTTTTAGTTGCATTTTGATAGATACAGAAAACAATAATTGTGTTGGTTAGTGTCGACTGTCAACTTAACAACATGTGAAGTTACCTGGAAGATGTGCCTGTGGGGAACTATCTTTATTACATTGTGGTGGGATATAGAATCACTGTGGGTGATACCTTTCTCAGACTAGGACCCTGGATTGTATAAATGGAGAAGATAGAGAGCATCATCCTGATTAGGATGGGACTAGCTTTTCCAGGCTCTGCTGCTGTGGTAGCCCTCCAAATGACACTCTACAATTTGGAAAGGTATACTGAAATAAACCACTGATCCTTTAAATTGTTTCTGTCAGGTATTTTATTTTATCACAGCAACAGAAAATAAAATAGTACAGTAAGTTTCTATAGCATGTTTTTATAAGGTTTTGGATAATTCTTCCCCCATTATCTCCTCTCCATGCCCCCCCCAATACCTATTTAACCCTTTCCACTCTCGGTGTTCTTCAGCTCGACTTTTATATCACACACATTATAGGTCCCCTTCTTGAGGCCTCTTTTCCTAACCTCTTTCATGGACCCTTTCTAGCATCTTTATTTGTCTTTAGGATATGGTCCCACTATATAGTCAAGATACTCTTCAAACTCAAGATCCTCCTGCCTCCAGTTTCCAAATGCTTATATTATAGGTAGACACTCACCAAGATGGGAAAAAAAATACATTTTTGTCTTCTAAATTTTTGATTCATGTTCACATTTGCTCATATTTCCATTTTCTGGGATTTTGTATTGATAAAGATTTTTTTCCCTTTCTGACATGGCTTCAATAGGATTTTAATGAGTGGGAGAGATTAAGATGTGTTGTCCACCTTTAAGTTTTGGCTATAAATTAAGTTTGACACTGTTATTATTTACTGGTATAAGATCTAGATGAGATAAAAAATTGTCAATCATATCCCAGTGTGAGGATTCACTAGTAAATCTCACTGTGTTCTGCTGATTAGATTTAAAGAGAGCATACATACACTTAGTCTATGTATCTTCCACGTTTCCAAAGCATTACTACAGCTAGTTCATCTTCCATAATATTCTAAGACACTATATGAGACATATAATGACCATAGACAAGAGATACTTTATTAGTTGCAAAATAATTAGTTACAAATTATCAACCTGCAAAAAATGAGCTTGTAGGTCAGTCAGCAAATATTGGTTCAATAACTCCTCTGAAAGGTAGAGTGAATTCATCCCTAAAAATCATTAGGTGCAGAATGCATATTTTTTAATAAAATGAATCTGACAACCAAATGCCAAAGACCTTTATAAACTCCATGGCACCCCCCACCCCACCCCCACATGCCTTAGATTTATCATGTGGGGAGATGACTTGGTGTGTAAAAATGCTCACTGCACAGCATAAGGACCTGAGTTCAGATCCCCAGAATCCCCAGGAAAAGTTAGACTTGGTAGCATGCATCTGTAAGCCTAGTGCTACTGATACTGCCAAGCAGATCCCAAGGGTTTGCTTGCAAACTGGTCTAGCCAAAAGAGCAAATTCCAGGTGTAGTAAGAGACATTGTCTCAAAAAAATCCAGCAGAGGAAATATTGACGAATATATACCAATATTAACCTCTGTTTCTACTTGCACCCTCCTGAGTGAGCACATGCACACACGTATATACTATACACAACAACAACAACAACAATAATAATATAAATACACAGCACTTACTTGTTAAACAATGTTGGCTCTTCTAGAACAAATTACTTATGTTTGGTTTCTTCCCCTTAAATGCTCTTACTTAAGCTCAACTTCTTTTTTTTTTTTTTTTAAATGCAATTAGATGATGTCCTGGTTACTGTCCTATTGCTATGAAGAGATACCATGACTGAGGCAATTTATAAAAGAAAGAATTTAATTAAGAGCTTGCTTACAGTTTCACAGTACGAATCCATGACCACTGTGGCAGGTAGCATGAACCTACAAGGGTCGTTCACATTCAAACCACCACAGATGAGTTAGCTAATAAAATCTTTAATTAGATCTGGTAAGATTTAGATCATGAAACTCTAGACTTTGAGCCAGTGCTACCCATTGTAGGATAAAACTTGGGAATCATGAGAGTGGATAATGTATTTTGCATGTGGAAGGGAGGTGATTCACTGAAACGAAGACCAGGCAGGTGGCTCTCCTCTTTAATATCTGCTCTCAGGAGGCAGAAACTGGTGTATTTCTCTGAGTCTGAGGCCTCAACATAATTCCGGCCCAGTCAGAGCTGTATAGTGAGGTACTATCTCAAAAGAGAAAGAAAAGATGAAATGAACGGGAGGAGGAAGTGAGGGAGGGACAGAGGGAGGGAGGGACAGAAGGAGGGAGGGAAAGAGAAAGAAAAAATAAAAGAAAAACAAGGTCAGGTAGGTAGAATTCAAAGGTAACACCAAGATTCCTAGCTCTCAGTATTCATGTCTGGCATAATATTGTTTTTGTGTATGTGTTCAAAGTTTCTTTCTAATTAATAAACTACTTAAAATACTGTCTTCAAAGAAAGTGGACAGAGTTTCTTTAAAGAAAAATAATATATTTTAAAACTTCTTTTTAGAAGCTTGAATTTTATCAAGTGCATCTGACTGATGTTAATTACCATGTTAGGACATGATGATATGTAATAATGAGGGCTGCCTATGTGCTCAGAGTTTTAGGGTATTTAATTTTTTTATTTCTAATGCTATTTTGTGGAGCAAACAAATATCATACTTCCACAAATTTTATAACTGAAAAGATAAAATTGCCAAAAGTTATGTAATCTGCCCAGAGTATATGGTAAGAAGACATGCAATGGCCCAAAATGATCACCTGTGTGACAGTAGATGGGTTTAATGCATTTTAGAGCAGATGTGTCTACCTTGCATGCAGTTCTATATCTTTATTTCTCTCTAGTGATGGATATCTATCTACCCAGCTTTCCTTTCTAGTTAGACAACTACCAACCATACAAACCTGGGAGCTATATTTCAATTATGATTGGTGAAGGATTACTTTTGCAAATTTGACATTTTTTTTCAGTCAAAATGGATGCCAAAAATTCTAGAAGAAATTATAGAAGTTTATCTAGAAGAGACCAAAATTTCAATTGGCTCTTATTTTGAAAGGAATTAGGAACATATTTCCAGTGAGGTATCTTGGACCAAAGCTAGTACTCGTGGTGGCTTCAATGACACAATATTTCAAATATATAAAGGGATATAAAGCAAAGTTTGGAAAGATCAGTCTCACAGCACTTTGCAATTGTGTGTCAAGTACTGTGACTCCAAGATATGTAAAACTGGTCCCTGTGCTCAGGATTCTCTTGATAAGACTATCAAGGAACTCTGGTGTTTAACTCATAACCCAGTAATTGAATAAAGGGGCATTGTATATCTTTACACTAAATTTCTTCTACTTTTTGCAAGAAATTCCTGAGATAACTCTAAATTCAAGCTAATCAAATAATTAATCACATAGTAGTTTCCTTTGAATCATACTGACTTACTTTGTCTTCTACTTATTCTCTTAAGAATGCATCTAAGCAACTGATAATAACCTGAACATGGAAAAAGGGACTCACTTCTAATATGCAAATGTGCTGCTTTTATGAATTTTTTGGACAGAAAAAAAAATGGCAGATTTTCTTTTAAAAACCGTATGTTCTTACATTTTTGAAATCTGAAATTGGCAGCTTGCCAGAAACATTCCTAGCCCAATGCCAGACTACCCCAGAAAGGTGTCCTGAGAAGTCTATTCTGATTACTGAAGATGTTGAACTAGTCTTGACTTCAAACAGTAGATATTTCCACACTTTAGTGGTATATGACAGCTCTATCCATTCCACAATGTCAAATTCTTTGGTTTTGGCCATCGGGTATTTATGCATTTCTGGCTAAGGAAGTAGAGAAGCCTAATTTGATTTTGGAGCCAAAAGTTTTTAGGCCTCGTTCCTTTGGAACTTGGACTGGACAATTTTGGCAGTCTATAAAGGCTAGGACAGATCAAGTAGTCACACATAACTAACTGACTCAACAGAGCATATTCAGAGAGAAAGATCATGCCTACACATTGGATAACCATTCTCCAAGGCAGACTGACAACACCCTGAATTCAATCACCCTTAAATAAACACACAAGAAGGCACAGCTTTAACATACCTTCAGGCTCTTCTCTCCACTGCTGCCTGATTGGTTTTCATGCCATAGGCCAGGCTGCAGATGCTGTCATTACTGTTGTTCTTACTTATGTCTGTCTGCTGTCTGCTAACAAGCATTCATATGCTTTGGATCATTAAAGTCACAACCTCCTGTGCCAATCTATTCCTCTTCATGGGTTTTGCTGTAGCTTGGAAGGAATGATGCTATTTTCGTTTCCTTTTCTTTCCATTAGGACCTCTGGTCAGGGTCATTTTGGAGGTCTAAATATCACAGCATCCACCCTTTGGCCTCATTGAGTGTAAGATTTGTGTTTCCTATTAAGCTTGTTCTTTCTGCTTGATTTTCAATGCAAGCCGAATGGCGTGTGCTGGAACTGCAATAGACAGCATTTCTGCAGCTTCAGCCATGCCCTGGTGTCCTGCTATGTACCAGCCTGTTGTACTTCTACCCACGCTAAATGTCTTCTGACAGACTCCAGGTGCTCAGGATTTTCACAGTTCAACCCATTTCATTGTTGGAACTTGTCACTTGGGTCTTGGAGAATTCTCCCCTTTCATCTTACTGTTGGTGGCAGATTGAATACACATGTTCATCTACATGTACAAGGCGGCTTGTGTCTGTCAGTATGATCAGGGGTGGAGAAACACAAGTTTCTCTTTCATGGAAGGCACAGAGGATAGATATTGCATAGAGAGAAAGAAAAAATGTCACTTGGAGTATTATGCAGGCTGCCCATCTAAACCCATCATTGCCTGGCACCTACACACTAAGGGCAAGGATCCAGCCAACTTGTGAGTGGGCACCAGGCCATCTGAGCAGATGGGCATGGAAGTCGGCAGCCAGTAGACCATGTATGTGCATCAATGGAGGGTGTTGAGGGCACGATTCCCAGAGGAGAATGTCCTAACAGCTGTCTGGCCTGAGCCAACATACTTACAACCAAGGAAAACGCCATCCTTCAATCCTGCTGAGTTGGATTAACCTTCAAAACTAAATCTTTTTCAGCAGCAGAAGGTGAGTTTGGGGGTTTCTAGGAACCTCGAGGAATCAGTGAAGAAAGCAATCTGGCAAGGTGTAATTATTAGGTATAGACTGAAGTTGCTGAAGGCATTCATTCAATGTGCTTATTTTGCACACTTGGCAGAAAGTCTTAATTCTTGAAAGAGTGTTGTAGCTATTCAAATCTTTGCCTCACAAAATGTTTGTAGAAATGACTCTCAACACAGACAGGCCACGTTCACTATATCCTCCTTTAATTAAGAAAAAGATTTACTAAAAAAAATGTCAGTAGACTCTAGAAAGCAGAGGGCAGGTAGGTATCTTTATTCAATTTTACACACCATAGATGAAATGTCATTCATAATGTACTACAGTTTTTCAAAACCAGAAGAGCTTTGTTAGTGGTCAAAATAAACTTGCAGAAGTAAAAAAAAATAGGCCCTTCTAGAAAGCAAAAGAATTTTTAAAATTTGAAACTGAGCCTGATTTAATTTGTTAAGAATTTCATGCAGTTAGATATCATGAAATCAGATGTAGAATGTGTCTGCACAAAATAGCAAAACAGGAATTTAACAATGGTGTGTTTCATTTGGGTAAACATGATTAGAGTCTCATAAATATCCTTGTTCTCAATAATTTTTATTTATTTTGTATTTTACACTTTATGAGGTATTTATGAAATAGTTTTCTTGTATTTTTCTGTTGTCTTCAATCTTTTTATATAAAAGATGCCTAGCTTACACTTGTGGGGAAAATGTAAGTTTTGTTCAAATGTTCTAGAATATGCATATATAGTTTCATAAACTATTCTTTGAACTATTTCCTTTTGTCTCTATCAGAGTGAATATCTCTATTATTAAGATTAAAGGGGATGAGTGAACTATTTTATTCGCTCTTGACAATGATCACATCACCCTGTACTGCTGTTAGTAGTGTCATAAGCCGAATAAAATGCATCACAAATTTGTGCCCAAGGGTGGTGCTATTAGGAGGTGTTGTAGATTTTTAGGGAGAGAGCATTATGGGACATCCTTATGCCACTGGGGTTGTACTCACTGTGGGGTCCTGGTCTGTCCCATTTTTTTTTCTCTTGCTCCCTCCCGAAGTACTGAGTAGTTCTGCTTTGCCATGTTCTTCCAACCAGATGTGCTGTCTCATCACAGGCCTAAAGCATTGTTGTCAACTGACCATGGATTGAAACTTCCAAAGCCATTACCCATAACAAACTTTCTAAGTTAATTATTATAGGAATCTCATTGTAGAGAAAGAAGGCTGAATACTATATATGCAGAGTCTAAAAATTCAATCTTATGAAGAGAGTAGTTAGCATGAACAGAAATAAAGGGAGAGAATGGTTAGGGATAACAGAGGTGCATTTGGATAGAAGTTACTCCTGATAGCCTGTAGCACATTAAGATACTTGACAATACTTAGATGCATATTTTAAAACAGCAAGTGAGAAAAAGTTGAATGTTGCCCAAACATGTCAGAAGTATTCAAAACAATTGATACATCAACTACCCTCCTCTGATCGATACTCATTATATATCTGAACTGAAATTCTGCACTTTTGCCCCATAAACATGTGTTATGGTTGTGTATCAATGAAAATTTTAAAATATATAGGGAAACACTATTTAAAGCATATATAAAACAAAATTCTTATTAAAACATAGATGTTCCTACAGAGATAAAATACTAAGAATGAACACAAGGTGTGGACATATTTCTAGAAGCATAACCCTCAGACATCAAGATCCTTGGTTCTAATGATGATTTCAGTCTATGAAGACAGAAACTGTGGTACATCCAACTTCACAGCAATGGTGCCTCTCAATCTGAGAAACTTGGAGAGAAACATTATACTGAAAATACCCCCATGAGAGACCAAAAGAAATAATATTGATCTGAAACAAGCCAATGGGCACCACTGTACACAACTGATTTGTATTTAAATAAGATCAGTAGGTAGTCTGATTTTCTTCTTGAAGTAAAATATGTGTTTGAGATTAAATAAAGAAAAGAAAGGTATTAAACATTTGGAACTATCCCAGAAAATGCCTTTCTTTGGCTATCTGGGAGTCAGGAAATTATGGTTAAGTTTAGCCTTAACATGTCTCAGGAGTCCTTTCTAATTGTTCCCTTTAATTTTTCTCAGGGGATAAAGAACATAATAAGTAGTATCCTATTTCTGACTCATATTATACAATAAAAGAGGATTAAGGAGCAGCCAAACATTGTGTGGGGGGAACAGATTTGGTTATGGATAAGCAGTATGCTATTTGAATAGTACAGTGGTCAGAAGGGGAAAATAAACACATTAAGCATTAGCATGTATCTATCATACACTAATAAAGTACAAAGTAAAATAATTTGGTCTCTCACCGCTTTATGTGAGTGCCTTCCATTAAGTCTACTGAAAGACTCATTTACATCACAGCAGAAAACTGAGAACTAGGTAAGTTTTTGTGTCCACAGAGTTCCAACAGGTTATGTGCCCAGGATGGAAAAGGCCACCGTGTCAACCTTCTTTCTGCAAAGCTAGCTACCACGAATCCATGCTGTGAGAGCAGTCATCATTTGGGCTGTATTTACAATGTGTAAATAACTACATCATTACAAGTACTAGAAATATTAGCCATGTCTCCACCTTCCCCAAAGAATTCAACTAACTTTCCTTTAATTTCTGATTCTGATAGGTTTAAGAAATAGAATTTGGCAAAACAAATGAAATTTTGAATATAAAACTTGGGATTCACCAAAAAAAAAAAAAAAAACTTTGAGAAACTGTGAAGATAAAGACTAAACTTAACCACAGATTTATTTCTGCTTTTCATCCACGTATCCAGGGAGGTTGCTAATGGGAGGTATGCCTCAGAAAAACGCACATGTCTGTGAAAACCTTGGAACGGACTAATGCTTTTCAAGTGATTTTATTTCAAGTCTAAGCCACAAGATATAAACTTTCATCAAAAATGGTAATCTATTTAAAATCAGAGCTGTGTGGAATATTTCATGTTTATGTATAACTTTCATGGTAGACCCTCCCACACAGGGGAAATAATGTGCCCAAAGTCTGTTATTTTTACAGTATGTAATATATCACAGACTAATCCCACTCATCAGTTTCATATGCTTTAAATAGATTTAAAAAAATGAAAAAGAAATGGAAGGAAAAATGAAGAATATCTGAAAAAGTAACTTTAAAATTCCATTTTGAAGCTAAAGATCTGAAAAATTATGGTACATGTTATAATAAGACAAGAGAGGGGTTTGAAGAAAGCAGGTTTGTGCATTCTGGGTACTCCTTCTTTCCACAGTCCAAAGCTGCAGGAAGGAGAGAGGACTGTGTGCTTATAGTGAGAGAAAAGTGAACCTTTGGTCAAAACATGTTTAGTCATATAGATTAATCTGATATTAAGGGAATCCAAGTCAGAAGACATTTATATTTCAATTGCTTTTTGATGGAACCTACTACAAATAACTTCCATTTATAGGGCATGATCATTCAATAGGAAGATACCATCATTGAGTAAGTAGTTTGCTCAGGCAAAAAGAAAAAGATGAAATGTGACATAACATTTTTTCTTCTTTAAATGAAAGGTTATCACCAATTCAAATACTAATTATCACAACTTTATTATTTAGGAGGCAGGATACAGAGATAAAAACAGCTTAGGACATAACCATGTCACTTCAATTGCAACTTTTAAATGATACTCTTAATAAACAGGCCAGAGAAACTGAAATGTCAAAGCTTTTATTTGCTCAGAATTTTAGAAATAAATTCATGTAAAATGTATGATTATTTTAAAATAGAATTGTAAAATGGTATTAAAAACATTTCATAACTCAGAAATATAAAAAACAACAAAAGAAAGGTGGCTGTGTGCCTTCAATTATGTGATAAGTAAACATACATGTTTCCTTTAGGCTTAAGATCACAAAGAACCAAAGAGAAGTATACATGAAAATAATGCCTTCCACACAGGTAAAGCTTCTGTAATTACATGTAAAAATACCTTGCTGAAATAAAGTTGTACTACACTACAGTAACTTCTCATTGTTATTCAACTTCTCAAATTCATCAACTATTTAGAAAATAATTAGAAGTTAAAAGGAACTAACAGACTTTACCAGGTCATGAAAATGGTATAAACAACTTCAGACAAAGCATAGGTATTTGAAATTGAGTAGGGTCTCAGTCCTTAAATTCTTGATAATAACTAGGACTATCTAAATGAAGCACCCTCTTGGTGTACTCATAGTATAAATATTTTATAACACAAACAAGTCTATTTTAATGACCTACTCAGACATTACTGAAATGAGTGTACCAAACATGAACATTGTTCTAACAACACTAATTGAACATAGGGATCTACTGTCTTAAACCATCATGTATAAGGAGTATCCCAAGGCAACTTACCAAATCAGACAATAATTAGCTGATCATTAATGTCTATAAAGGGATTATGAAATTTTCAATTATTTATAATACAGTTTAGGAGGGGTTTTTTTCCCCTCCAAACTTATTTCATGAGAATTTTGGCTGATCCCAAGTTTTCTTCATATTTACTATTTTAATTTAGTATATCATGGAAAGACTGTTTGATGAATCCTAACTTTTTCTGGTATCTATGTGTAGCAATTAAGCCATTATGAAATTGGAATTTTTAAAACCATAAGTGTCGGTCAGCTGAATCTGGTTGGAATGGCGTATTTCTTAGCTTTACTGGAAAGACTGTTTCAGCAGAGAATGGGTGATGAAAGTTCTCTATTTTCAACACCCTCATAACTCAGTTGAACATGACTGTTCAGCAGCTAACTGAGTTAGGATTGTTCAGGAGTATTACCTCCCCCAAAGAAGGATTAAGATGATTTGTAACAGGATTGAAACCCATTTTTAGCCTCCCTGTTAAATGTATGCAAATTTACATGTTTGACTCTCTCTCAAGCATCTACCTTAGAAACATTTTCTGCACACTGAAATGACTCAAAATTTCAGATCCCCATGACATTACTTATTGGTGAGATATGCACATATGAATTTATAAATATATATATATATACATATATATGTGTGTGATACACATATATGCAAAGGTTGATAGCTACATAAAGCCTAATAAATATATAAATACTGATCCAAGTTAAAATATTATCTATGCTTTTGTAAGGTATAGATTCACAAAGTTACTTAAACAGTATCTGTATTTATAAAACAAGGTAATATGATTGACTTCTTAAAGTTTCTGTGAGATTAACATTTTAATGTATGCAAAAAACCTGGCAAGTCAGTACTTCATAAAAGTTAGCACAAGGTATTCTCCTTTCATCATTTTGAATTTAAATTTGGTTTAGCTAGATCATGGACCCAATGGTCCATTTCAAGAGAAAAGCAAGTATGTGTTCAAAATGGTCATTTCTCTCGGTTTTTCTCATTAGCATTTATTTCAGATTTTAATCATTGGCTTACCATATGAGCTTTCCCATATTTTTTCCTATATTACTCATTTAATATAATTGTAACAGTTTTATTTCAAAGTAAAATATGTGACTATACTAGTAAATGGCTTTGATATGATAATCTTTCTGTGAAACCTTAAGACCTTAAAACGAATAAAGTTAAACCGTCACAACTATAACAAGCTTATTACTTTGCTAATAATAAAAACAAAGCAGAATTAGAAAGCCTGCCTTAGAGGCACACATTTACAAGGTGTACAGGTTACTTAGGGGCTGATGTGCTACTGTCCTCATCCAAGCCTACTAATGTTGGAACAAAAGAGAACACAGAATGATAGGGCTGACCTATTATAGGACCTATACAGAAACTTTAGGATTTTCTAGGCATTACTATCTCTAACACTTAAGGTATTTTACTTTCCAGGTAATTGACTTTTGCACCCAATCTAAAAATATAGTTCGGTTCTACGGAAATAAATTCTGAAAGTTTCTGTCATTCAGGAATCTTCCACATTCACATGTAAAACATGTATGTTGCATGGATACAAGTGTAGTATAGTAAGTACTTAGGAGAGGCACTTCCAAATGCATGCCATCATGAGATGACTTTCTATTTATTTATTTAAAGTATTAAGTAACAAATGATCATTTCTCACTGCTGACTAGTGGAGCTAGCCACTGTGAAGCTGGTGTTTCTAGGATTCCTCTCATTGACTATTTTTGCTTTCAGCATCTTTGTGTGTAAGATCTTGCATCTTTACATCAATTGAGTATCTACTATGGTTATCTTTTTGAGGTAATACCAGCTTTCAAACTCTAAAGTGCATGATGACTCCAAAAAATAGGAATTTATTTCTCACTTGTGCAAGAGAAGGCTGTTTTCTGCAGGAAACTCTGAAATTTTCTCTAAATACAAAACTATTCCTCCCCCAAAGTTTGAAGAAAAATAATTAATAAATGTAAACTTTCTGAGCCTAGGTTAGTTTCCTCCATATGGTGACTCAGGGTCCCAAATCTTCCTTCCATATAGATTAGTTTGGTGTTGACTCCTAGCCAGTGGCAAAAGAAAGAGAATTTGGAACAGAGAGCTTTGGCCATTAATATATCTTTGTTTCTATTCACATTCGGGTAGCCTAAACTAGTCAAATGGCAAGCCCTAACTGTAAGATAGGCCAAGTGCAGGTACAACAGTGCATTTCCCCTCACCTCTTTCTTATTTTGTATCTATTTTCCAACACTTGGAAACGTGTCTATCCTCCTCCCCAAAGATGACATCTCCAAATCAGTCCCATTCCTCTAGACAATTCTAACCAATACACATGAGATTGGCTTATATGATAGGGATGACATATTCCAGCAGTGGCTGTCTCTACACCTGAGAGGCTGAGAACTCAGATGCCCCAGCAGTCCCAGTCTAGTGCTGATGGCCTGGATATGGTAATATTGTGTTACCCAATATATTGTGCACTTTAATAAACTTATCTGGGGTCAGAGAACAGAACAGCCACTAGATAGACATAGAGGCCAGAAAATGGTGGCACACATACCTTTAATCCTAGCCTTCTGGAGGCAGAGATCCATTCCAGATCTCTGTGAATTCAAAGCCACACTGGAAGTAGCCAGGCATGGTGACACACGCCTTTAATCCCTGGAAGTGATAGCAGGAAGCAGAAAGGTATATAAGGCCTGAGGACCAGGAACTAGAGCTGGTTAAGCTTAAAAGGCTTTTGAGCAACAGTTCAGCTGAGATCCATTTGGATGAGGACACAGAGGCTTCCAGTTGGAGGAAACAGGATTGGCTGAGAAGTTGTCCAGGTGAGGTTAACTGTGGCCTGTTCTGTCTCTGATCTTTCAGCATTCACCCAATACCTGGCTCCAGGTTTGTTTTTATTAATAAGACCTTTTAAGATTCATGCTACACCTGGAGCATTCCTGGAGAGCTGCTGGTCTTTAGTTCACCTTGGATGGCCAAAGAAGCTGGATTCTGACGACAACCACAGTGGCAGCAACTGTAAACTATACACACTTAACTACAAAATCCAAAGCATATAGGCAACAGCAATGCTTTTCCCCTGGACCTCTTAGCTTCCAGGCTGCTTGCCAAAGGTCCTGCCCATTTTGTAGAGAGTCTCCCCTGATTCACAGTTAATCCTTCCTGGAAATGCTCTTAATAACTAGGCCAGATACGTGTTTCTTAGTTGATTTCAGATCCAATCACACTGAAAACGAAGATAAATTATCACAGCATCCGGCTACATTAGGCTCTTATTTACAGAATCCTTGGTGATAAATAGTTCTTTTTCATGAAGTCACAGTATCTCTGGAGAGCTAAATGATTTAGGACTTAAAATTCAGGTTGTATGCTTTACTTTATCTACCACATTTAACATAATGGTGGGGGGGGGGTTCAGAATGAGGTAAATGAGGGAAAAAAATGGTAAACAGCTTCATCAGTACACCAAAATAGTGACTGTGTCCTGCTGGGCAGACACTGTGAGGCCCTTGCTGTGGTGGAGACCATTCCTGACTCCTCTGCCTGGGAGAACACCTCATGCCCATTATTCTCTAGAGTCTGTGTCTGCTTTCTAGATGTGCTTCCCTGTGCATATGCCCATCCTTCCATCCAGACTCCAACTGGACAGTGGAAAGTATGATCTCAAATTTGGCTCTCCTCATAACAGTTTTTGTGGAACAAATATGGGCTTCCAGGATTATATAGAGTTACAGAATTTTAGGCCCAGCTTCTGGTTTCTATGGTAATACAATTACCTCAAAATCTTCAAAGACATGGAGCTAATTTCTTCAGTCTGTTAAACACACCAGTAACTAGAGCCAAAGACACAAGACCTTTTTCATCTCTACTTATAGTGCTAAGACCTGCCTTATTTCTTTCATCCACTTCTTTCCTTTCTTCCTTCCAACTCTCTCTTTCATATAAAATATGAAGAAATTTTACTAATGAAATCTTTTAAGCTATCCATCAAATTAAACCATAACTTCCTCCTCTCTTCTTCTTTAATGATGGAATTTGTCCATGATGCTTCTTCTGGAGAAAGAACAATAACTCTCATTCTTCTTTGTTCAAAGGAAATGTTCCATGTGACTTTTGTGTATTTAATGGCATCTGAACAATGAAGGAAGATGTGAAAATAACATAACACGTATTTTGAGAATCATGAGCTGGCATCACAAACATCACATCATATTTCAACATGAAATATTTTCCCCAGTTACTGCAACTTAAGATGGTAAAACACAGAGATGTAAACTATTTATTTTATTATGCTTAGAGTCTGGCAACAAAAGCAAAATGTTTTTTTTTTTTTTTTTTTTAATAAAGTCTAAGCTCAGCTGTCTCTCCTTCAGGGTGCTCCAGAACAGCTTGGAAGTTTGAAGGAAGGTTGAGGCTACTCTATGTCTGGGTGAACCAATCCTCAGGAAGTTTCATATTAATGTGATTGGTGGTTGAAGCTGGTTACTGGGGCCTCATTACTCTAACAACAATAAAATGTCAAAGTCTCTCCTTGTGGACACACTATATGCAATGATTTGAGCTTCCACATAGCATTGGGAACATAGTCCAAGCTAAGAGTTCCAAAAGAAATATGCATATAATTATAATTTTTGTGTTCTAACCTTTAATGCCTTGTAGTGGCACTTGAGTTATATAATTCAATTTAGGCAGGTGTCAAGGTCTGGTAAGGTCTAAAATTGGAATACTGATCTCACTACTTGGTAAGATGAAATTCAAGGCTTAGAAAGGCACATAATTATTTTTTTCAGCCAGCCATCTTGAAACACAAACTTTATTCAAATCAATTAACATCTAATGCATTGTGCATTTTATATCTATGTTATTATCCTTATTTAATTAAATTTTAATATGTTCACTTTCATTTGCATATTCACTAAATTGTGCTCATTAAAATGATTTTCAACTTTGTAAAGAAAAAACAATGTAATAGCATCAAATGTCAATGTGTTTGCAGATTTCCCGGCACAGAAGGAATCATTCACAGCATGTCTTGAAAGATGTCATTCCACCAATAGAACATCCAGTAAGTGACTAATTTTACTCTAGTATGATACTCTTTGATCTACTATTGAAAAAAGGTGCTATAAACTCAGTGTCTTGAAACTACACACATAACTATTGTGTGAATCCAGAATGTAGGTGTGTTTTACCAGAATTGAGGTATGTTTGTTATTGCCTAGCTCAGTGACATTCAAAGGTTCCAATCAACCTGTCACTGAGGACAGGATCATATCACGAAGTTTGACAGAGGAAGTGTCAAGCTCACTGACAAGGTGATTGGTGGGATTCACTTCTGTGAGAAATAGCAAGTATGTCTCTTTTGCATCAAATACTATACAACTTGTGTTTAGGACAAGAAATTCCAATATATGTTTTCCTCCCCCACCATGTTATATCTTTGTTTACACAAACACCAATTGATACATTCTGGGAATTTTTTGTTTTGTTTTGTTTTTGTTTTTGTTTTGTTTTTTCGAGACAGGGTTTCTCTGTGTAGCTTTGTGCCTTTCCTGGAACTCACTCTGTAGCCCTGGTTGCCCTCAAACTCACAGGGATCCACCTGCCACTGTCTCCCAAGTGCTGGGATTAAAGGTGTGCACCACCACTCTCCAGTTGTGGTGGCGCACACCAGTAGGATTTGCTGAAGGAGGGTGGAGGCAGGAGGATCATGAGTTCGAGGTCAGCCTGGGCTATATTCCAGGAATTTAATAGCCTGGCACAGGACCCTTTTCTCTTTCCTCCTTCATTTCCTGTGTGCCAAGTCTTTTCAGAATAGCCAATTGAATAAGACTGTAAAGCCTTTCTTTTCATAAAATCCCATTCATAAAGGATCCATCTCCTCATGCAGCCATGATGGAGGTTAACATGTCAGCTTTGTGTTAATCGGCCTACAGTATCACTCCTCGACTCAAAACGTGCAATGGCTTCGATCCTCCCCAGGGCAGAAGCTAGAAGACAAGCAGTAGTCCCCAAGTCCTAAATGTCCAGCGACTTCATCACCATCACCTCCTTCTTCGGCCTCATTTCTTTCCCACCAAACTGGTCCTTCCTCTGAAGTGTTATTTAACTTGTTCATTCATCTTTCTTGTAAACTATAATTTATTTGTGGCCAGTACATTTAACTGTCACTGCTTCATTGACCTGTTATTATTGTTATTATTATTATTATTGTAACATAAAAATAAGTCTTGGCGTTGTAAGATAGCTCATTGGATAAAGGCAGTTGCTGACAACAAGTTCAATCTCAGTTTATGCCTGTTACTGTAATTCTGGCCAGAAACCTGTGGCTGTGTCAGTTACTTTTGATGCTGTAATAAAGTATCATGACTGACCTAGGCAACTTGTGCAAGAAAGAGCTTGGCTTCTTGTTTCAGAAGGAGAGCCAATAATGGTGAGGAGGGGTGGTAGCAGTTGTCAAGACTGGAAATAAACAGATCTTCAACCATAAACACAAAGCATAGAGAGCAAACTCAAAGTGGGATGACACTATGAACTTTCAATGATGGTAGGTAAAATAAACAGCAGAATGAAAGTCATTTGAAACCTAGCAATATTTGTTGCTGCTGGAGCTGGTGTGATATTGAGGGAAGTAGTTTGGGGAGATGCTTATGATGGGTGATTTTAGTAGATTTTACTTCCTGCTTTTAGTGAGAAGGAAGTCTCAGAACAAATGACTAATTAATACTTCAAGACTTAAAAGCATGGTGAAATACAGATATGCTTAAAACAAAGCCTTTAGCTTTTCATTATGCCATATACTCAAATGATACTTTCCGAACCCTTCCATACTCTTGCAATCATAAAATCATAGGGACAGAATAGTGGACATAGGAAGTAATTTCTCTACCTAGCAGACTAACATTTCAATGAGTGACAAATAAATAAAATGTATGTGAGGTCTAAAGAGAATATTGAATAAGGGTGAAAATGAAGGGCCTAAAATAGATGCACGCGCGCGTGTGCGCACGCACACACACACACACACACACGCACGCACGCACAAACACGTTTGCATGCATCATTGATATACAACTGTGTGTATGCAAGCGTGCGCACAAGAGTACATGCACATGCGCATGTTACTATACACACGTTACAGTACACACATGTGTGAGTGTATATGCACGTATACGGGTATGCAATATGACCAACTGAGACATCTCTTCAGCTCCAACCTAGCTAGCAATCTTCTGAAGTAGCCTCTCCTCAGCTGGCATGTGACTACTCAATCCTCTTTGTAAACACTCATACCATCATCTTGACTTTCAAGTCCTTTGGCTCCCACCTCTAATATTCCTTTATGTCTTTCACACAGATCATGGGCAGTGACACCAGAACAACTTCCTTTAAGGCAGTACTTTCAATATTTTGTTTTCTTCATCCAAACAAACTGGCTTCCTTTTACCTATGGTATCAAGTGTATAGAATTCTCCTATGGCCCCTGATTTATGCTATATATTACCCACTCCGAAATACAGACCCTCAAGCTAGCAATAGAAGTATGATTGAAACATGGCTTTTAGCCTGAAGGAGTTTGACTTTTCTGTGGTAATCATGGTGCTTTCATGCTATCACATGTTCAAATACTGTTACACTGTCCACTCTTATTTCATGGCTAATAGACTTGTGCTGTAGTTGGACTGTAAATGCCTGGAAGTGAGAGGCCATGACTTTGTTCTCTTTTTTATGTCATGTTCCCACTTACAATACTTTTGGCATTATTGTTCGTTCTGGAAAGACATGTTTGCCAACTGATATAACAAGATATTAAGGGATGATGAGAGCAATGGTTGAAAATAATAATAAATATATGCTCATTATTCAAATAGAGCTCAATCTTTTCAATATTGTAATTTGATGTATTTACATATTTTGTTTCCAAAATTTTCAGTTCTGAGCTTTACGTTTTCTATGGAAACTATTTCTTTGATTTCTCAAATTTGAAGTAGTTTGACCTTGTGTAATCTGCTTTCTAAGAGCAACTGGGACTTGTCTCTGTCCCAGATGTGTAACACTAAAATTGCCTACTTCCTTTTCCATCTCCCTTACTGATTTATAACTTATATGAAGAGAGGGTTATGCATGATTTACTATTTCACTATTAGGACCTAGTATAGAATTTGTCACATTGTAGCCACATGATGAATAGGAAAATAAATATATACAAATAATTATTTATGCATACATATATGTATATATATATATATACAATACATATATTTGTCCATATTTGTACATATGTAAATACACAAATGTCTGTGAAATTATGTTTGAGTGTCCTAATTCTCCCATTGAAATGTCCCAAATTTTTACATACACTATCTCTGTGAATTATGAAATTTAAAAATTCAAATTATGATTATTTTCAAATTTAATCAATAACTATTACCCAATTTTCAATTTCACAGTCATGCCTACATATCAAGCATAACCCAAGTTTAGATAAATCATTAGAATATTCAGAAATAGTTTTTATAGTTTACCTTCCTTATATTAAAGTTATATTTTTATTAACTAACATGGTGAACTGTGTGATCTCTGCAGTTTCCATTTAAAAAGAAAGAAAATAAGTTACCTTTGAAGGTGATATTGAAGAGAAATATTAAATCTAAGTAAAACCAATACTTTTTTTTTTTTTTTGAGAAAAGGTTTCTCTGTGTAGCTTTGGAGCCTTTCCTGGAATTCACTCTGTAGCCCAGGCTAGCCTCGAACTCACAGAAATCCTCCTGCCTCTGCCTCCTGAGTGCTGGGATTAAAGGCATGCACCACCACCGCCGGGCACAAAACAGATACTCTTAAAAGTAAAATTTTAGTTTGTAAACACTCGAAATCTATAGTCCCCCTACCCCATCATCTCCACATACACACAACTACACATAGCCACTACTTCCACAAACTTTTTAAATTGTCAATTCAATTGCTTCCTGGTACTATTGGCCCTCCTTGCCCAGTTTTCTCTCTGAGTATACACTTCACGTGCTCAGTCTTCTGGTCTCAGGGAGCATTCACCTTTTTGTTTCTGGCTTCTAATGAATTGAGTTTCTTCCTTGTATTTAAAGGCGGAAATGCCATCAGTCATGTAGTCCTCATCTGGTGACTTGGCTGTTAGGAAGCGTAATGATGAATGAGCCACTGGCTTGTTCAAAAGGCAAATCTGTAAATTTTCAACTCTCCATTACCACCCACGAAGACATTCTTCTCCAGGACCCACTGGGTTTGCTTTAAATCTGACTAACTTGAACTTACATTCCCTTCATCATTTCTTTTCCCACAACCTGCCTCTGCTTTTCTCTCTCCCTCTCTCCCTCTCTCCCTCTTGCCTCCACGCCTCAGGATGTCAGCCAAGTCATCCACAGCTATCTGTCATCAGCATCTATCAAGACAAGCTGCCATGTATGAAACAATGGACCAAAATAGTTTGGAGTAATTATTTAAAGCCCTTGAGTTGATATTACTACTTATGTTTATTGTTTTAATGATATGGATTATCTCATGCATATTTATTTAAGAAAAAAACTGGGGGGGGAGGGGGGCTGGAGAGATGGCTCAGAGGTTAAGAGCACTGGCTGTTCTTCCCAGTGAGTTCAATTCCCAGCAACCACATGGTGGTTCACAACCATTTGTAATGAGATCTGGTGCCCTCCTCTGGCATAAAGGCATACATGCAGACAGAACACTATATATAATAAATAATTTTTTTAAAAAAAAGTTTAAAAAAAACTGGCTGTAATGTAAATCTCACTTCTTTTATCTCATATTCAAAAATTCCCCTAAATATTTTTAAAAATCATGAGACTACAGTTTGGGTTACAGCTTTTCAAATTGTGTATTAGGTCTACTCCTTTTTGGAGTGAAATGTTTTATTTATAAAAATGAA
Source organism: Onychomys torridus (assembly GCF_903995425.1). Classification (NCBI taxonomy): domain Eukaryota; kingdom Metazoa; phylum Chordata; class Mammalia; order Rodentia; family Cricetidae; genus Onychomys; species Onychomys torridus. Next base: position 21,470,866 of record NC_050446.1, read on the forward strand.
ACTGCTATTGCAGATGCTCCATTGGGTGGGTTTTCTTTTTGGGAACTATGAACCATGAATTATTTTTTTACAGTTCCCTTTGATAAAGCCAATTGTGATCTACATGAATAATTAAAAGAACAACACATTTGTTTTGACTGTTACCTTTGAAACATTGCTAATTGGAGTCTAAAAATGCTCACAGTGGCCCCAGTTCAGGAAGAAGTGCAGCATTAATGCCACCCAGATGCAGATCACAGGGCTTCCATGGAAGAGGCTGGGATCACAGCAGAGAAGTGTGTGATTGCTCAACACAGTGATGAAGCAGCAGCTTTAAACATGAAACACCATGACACAAACCTTCAATGCACTCCTGTGCATTTATTTCTTGACCTCCTATTAATATATTCCACATTACAGCTGTTCATGAGACCCATTTATTTTCAAGACATTTTTCCTTTTCCCCTAAAAATTCAAGAAAAGTAACCCTGATTATAGTGTGTTAAATCTTTACCTTCTTTATTTGTATTGAAACATTGTAAGGCATGTCTGGATAACCCTGCAGGAGTCGAAAGCCTGTGGCGAGATTTAGAGAATCATCTACTTTCTCCTGAGCAAGGAAGATTTTGAGGGCATAGCTCAGGAAGCACAATATCATTTTGTGGATTAATCAATTCTTGTGGGGGCTTTGAGGATGAAAGACATTATAAGATATTGTACTTTCTTATTTTAAAGAAAAAAGCATAGTCACTCCGTGGGAATAATTCTATTGACCAGGCTAGGTTTTCTCTAAGTGGAAAACAAAACAAAACAAACAAAAACAGAAAAACAAAACAAACAAACAAAAAACACCTCTTCAATCTTTCAGAATGTTTTTGTAAGTTAGAATTAGTTGTTTTTTTTTTTTAAATCCTCTCAATATTCAAGGCAATAATAAATTATATAGTTGAATCTGCCTATTAGAAACCATTTCAAATTAAATATTTCTTTCATTTTCTTAAGCAGGAGTCTGCTTTTTGATTCATGTATTTGTCTAGGCCATGCTCATTCAGGAAGTGTGTTAGGCTCTGGGAATCTGATGAGAGATTAGCAAGTCATGGCCTTTCCTGGAGAAATGTTCAGACTACAGATAAGCAGAAGCACCAATGATCAAAGAAAGACATCATTCTGCACTCATATCTGTGGGAGAGGAAAGACGTATCCTGAAGTCAGTAGGCATACAATCAATCACACTTTGAAAATGTCACTTAAAATGAGATTTACACCATAAGTAGAACTGCAGAAACCAAGAATGGGAACAGGAAGAAGGAAGGAAAAAAGGGAGGGAGGGAGGGAGGGAGGGAGGAAGGAAGGAAGAAAGGAAGAAAGAAAGAAAGAAAGAAAGTTTTTAAGGAAAAGAAAAACAGTACATGCAATGGCCTAGAGATAGAACAGGTTTATTTCAACTGTATTTGAAAAACCTGCAAGAATACTATGATGAGATAGGCATGGTGGTACCTGCCTGAATACACTCAGGAGGTAGAAACAGGAGGTCTGCAAGTTCAAGACCAGCCTGGTCTACATAGAGAGTTCCAGAATAGCAGCCAACCAGGATCATGTACCCCATGTCTCAAAATAACAAACAAAAATCACATACTGGCTAGACTATAATCATCAAAAGTAAAGAGTCACAGAGCATGATTAGAGGAAGCAGTCCTCAGGTGAAGAAGTGTGAGGTAATAGGAAGAATTCTAGAATCCATGAAAATGGATACTAGTTAAATTGTGTCTCCCGGCCATGTCCCCACTTGTCATTTATTTAATTCTAGAGGAGAGTGCACATGCATCAACAAAGACAACTAGGATTGAGCAATTCTCTCTTCACAGCTGCCCAAAGTGAAATTAGGTTATAACACAAATGCATTATAGTAATAAGTGGCTCACACAGCAATGGGGAAGAAAGATCATCCTCTGTGAACTTCAATGATGGTCACAAAACAAGTAACATTGGAAGCAAAGACAGAGCAACAGAAATTTCCGAGGGAGTCTATTGAGAGTTGAATTACAAGAAGAGCCACCTGAAGACTGAAGTTCTTCGGATACAGTGTGGTCCCTCCTAAGCCCCTCTCCTACACAGAAACTGGATTTCTTGGTGGTGAATAAATGAGACATGCTGGCTTCAGGATGAAAGGCTCAGGAATAAAGTTCAGGGGAAAGTTGAACCATAGGATGCTATACTGTCATTTTCAAAATGACTTTTTGGTGAGTTAATGGTAAATAACTCAGCAACACAAGGACAGCATTGCCCATGAAGTACACAGTGGGTTAATAAGAGTGGGGAGGATAGCTTGGCAAAACATAACATATGGTTCACCAAGCCCAGTGTTTAGAAAACAGTTCAAGAACCCTAAAGGCAGACATGATACCAAACCCCTCAAGTGAGACAAATGGGACAGGGTCACTGCATGAAGGCACACTCCACACCACACTAGAGAGAGCAAGGAAGCATGGCAGTAAGAATCACCCCAAGCCAGACCATGAAGCTCGATCAGCTTCTCAAGAGTTCTGGATTTCTGTTTTTTTAATTTTTGGCTGGTTGCTGCTTGTCTTTTGTTGCTTTGTTATCGTTTAGTTGAGTCAAGCTCCCACAGTGATGGAGCCCTGGCTTACCTGGGCTACATATCCCTATGTATACCAGGCTAGCCTTGAAACTTGTGGGTTGTTCTTCCTGCCTGTGTCTCTAAGTGCTGAGGTATGGGCATTAGCCACTGTGCCATGCGTCAGGAAATCCTTTAGGAATGCAAAGCTGTTCACTGGGTTTTGCAAATGTGTGATGCACAGAACTGCTTTTGTTTGACTTTTTTAATGTAATCACTGCATCCAACTTGAGAGTTTACATGTATGAACATACAATGTATTATGTGTTTGCATGAGGTAAGCACTTGTATCTGAAAGCATCATCCTTCAGAGAAACCCTCATGGGTCCTTCCCATATTATGTTCTCTCTCTCTTTTATTTATAACTCACCATATCCAGTTATGCTGGCCTCACATGCACAGGTGTAGGGCCAGTAGAACCTGGTCACCCTACTGTGGACTACACACTCCTAAGGAAAAGGGTCTCTCCCCAACTTAACAATCAACAGTCAATTGCTCCCCAGATAGGGAGAAGAACTCCTGTGCCCATCTTCCATGCCCATATTCCATGATATAATGCTGATTTACATATTCTCTGCTGTTTACTCAGATGTGAGTCTGCATTGACTATTCTCCTCTGCACAGACACTTTTCCAATGGCAACTTAGAGCTTTACTAATCTATGGATGTGAAACATTTATGTATACATAAGGCATTTGTCTATTTAGCAAAACAATAATGATAAGCTCATCTTAGGGCATATGAGCTCCTGTGGTGGTCTGAATAAAAATGTCTACATAGAGGCAAACGTTTGAACACTTGGTCCCTAGTTGGTGGTAATGAACGAGGACAAGGTACAACACTGGAGGTAGATGCTGAATGTTCATAGTGTCATCCCACTTTGAGTTTGCTCTCTCTATGCTTTGTGTTTGTGGTTGAAGATCTGTTTATTTCCAGTCTTGACAACTGCTACCACCCCTCCTCACCATTATTGGCTCTCCTTCTGGAACAATAAGCCAAGCTCTTTCTTGCATAAGTTGCCTAGGTCATGATACTTTATTACAGCATCAAAAATAACTGACACAGCCACAGGTTCCCGGCCAGAATTACAGTAACAGGCATGAACTCCCATAGAGTGAGCCCTAAATCCAATCAGGCATCTATACAGAAAAAACAGGTGGAAATACTGTAAGAGCCAGAGGTAATGTGTGACTTTAAGGACATAGCAAATGCATGCATGAACTCACAGAGACCGTGACATCACATCCAAGACCTTCCCAAGTTCAAACCAGACAACATTCCAACATTGAGAAGGCTAAGTGGACACAAAGCTGCACCACTACCCAAGAAACTATTTGCAATTGATAACTGTTGAGGAAGAGAAAATCAGTTTCCATCAATGGAATGACAGTGGGTATATTAACCAGGCCTATGCTCAGGATTATTTGGCCACAACAAAATGGACTCCATGCTTTTGCTCACTTTTGGTGTCTGTGTGTATTTGCATGTGTGTGTGTGTGTGTGTGTGTGTGTGTGTGTGTGTGTGTGTGTGTTTGAGAGAAAGAACATGAGTCTTGGCGGATGGGATGTGGGAGGATCTTGGAGTACTTGGGGGAGGGTAAAGAATATGATTAGAATATATTGTGTAATAACTTTTAAAATAGTCCTCAAGGAAAGAGGTTTCTCTTAATACCTGATGTCCACTACAAACCTACACACACTGTCAGCAGATCAAATACAGATGACATATAGAAACTGTGATATGCTGAAAAGAAAACAATGAGTCTCAGGGAAGAAGCAGTGAGAGACAGAGACAGAGATAGAGATAGAGTGTGTGTGTGTTTCTGTGTGGTGGGGAGCGTGAATGTATATGTATGTGAGACTGTGTGTGTGAAAGTATGTGTATTTGCATGTGTGTGTTTGTGAGCATGAATATGTGTCTGTTAGCTCTCTTGCTGTTATGATAAAAAAAAAAAAAATACAAGAAAGAAAATACCCAAGGGTACACTTCACTTCCTACAAAGTGCTAAGTCTCAGGTTGGTGGCCTTCAGTGGCAACAGGAATGTGCGGTAGAAGTTCTTCAGTTCATAGAGAACAAGAAGGCCAGAACACCAACAAGAGGGGAGCAAGTAAAACATAGTCTCCAAGAGCCTCTCCAACCTCTCTCGCCCCCATCTCTCCCATTCTCCATCCCCCACACCCTCTTGCTCTCTGCCATTGACCCACTTCCTTTAGCCAGGAACCACCTCCCACAGCTCCACTACTTCCCAATAGTGTATTAAAATCTGAATTAATGTCTTAATGCCTTTAGAAATGCCTGCACAGTCACACCCAGCGGTGTGCTTGAGTAATCTCATAGTCATTCCTAAATCCAATTCAAGTTAACAATCAAGATTAGTATGACAGTGTAACTTGAGAAAAATGTCAAGAAAAAGAAAGCACAAGCACACACATAAAAAGACAAAAAAGTCTTTTTCCGAGTATAGGAGAAAAGTATAAGGTGATTACAGAAGGAAAAAGAAGCACAAGATGGTATAAAATGATGTGACAAAACATGTTCTCATTTGATTTTTTAATAGAAATCAGTAAACAGGATTATCAGCAAAATCCTGTGAACCATTAAAACTTTATTAGCCACCTTATTATTAAGTAGGAAAATAAATGAATGCTAGATGTTTGAGAATTACAGTGGTCCAGGGCTGTGGGTGTGGAGTAATGATATAAACTTTCCTCAGGTCAGTCATGATTCACATCATGAAACCTCCTTTCAGAGAGGTCATCCCAGCTTCAGAATGAGTCCTATCTCAGTCTTATGGGACCAGAAGAAAATCCTATTTGCCAATAGCATCCATGTTGGTAGAGACCTATTGGTGCTTCCTCACAAAATATGGGGACAGGGGCTATTCTGACTCTCACTACTTAAAACACTGGATTTCTATACCAGATGACCTAAGAAGCTGAAAATGGTGTCAGCGGCTGTCAACAAGCACAGACTAAGAACAAAGGAGGGAGAGTAAACAGTAAACGATGAAACCATCATCAAAACAAACACTATAAAGCAAAAGAAGCTCTGTGGTCAAAAGCCAAGTTCTCAATCAAATTGCTTGAAAGTTCCTAATTTAGTCCAGTTTATTTTAAGCAAAATTGCTCGGTGTACCATTATAGACAGATGAACCTATTGTTTGCATTTGTGTCTGGTCACATGAGACATTCATGTGAAAACAAAACAAAACAAAAAACCTGCATTGTCTGCTGGAGAGATTATAGACTCAAGTTTGTTACACTTGTAACCAATCATCAATCAAAAGTTCTCTTCTCTCCTGCCCTGTCTGTCATGTCCATCCTAGGTTTATAAACAGGTTCCATCTTGAAATTCTACTGCCATTGGTTCTCCTCAGCTGTGTCTCAGCACACAGGATGCTGCTGAAGCATTTCCTCAGTGCTGGCAGACTGGCTGGCATCCAGCCTGGACAAACTGCTGATCTTTCCTGCCATGCAATGTTAAATAGGGATTCTAGCCGGCATTGAAAAAATAGCTCCAAAAACCGCATTTAGCATCTAAAGACTGGCTGATATTTCTTAAGTATACATCATTTGGGTGCTGTGATTCCTTTAATGAATTTCAGTTTGGCATGGGAGGAATCCTAAACTTAAATTTAAAGCCTGTATTAACTTGGCAAATCACTAAAGACAAGACAATCTGAGCTCCAGATGTCCGAACTATAAATTGAAATTTATAGATCATTGCTCTTTCAGGCCATGTGACTATGAAAACAATTAATAAAGTACCATATATAAACCCAGATGTACAATCCATAGCAATCTTCATTTTACCCTAATACCTCTTCCCATTCAGTCTAAGCCTCTCAGAATGGCTTCTTCTTGATATACAGAACATGGGAAATTCCAATGTACAATGACAATCCCTTAGATATTCACATAATTAAGTTTACCTATGGAAGCCTTCCTTGCCAGTGTGGCACATGAACAGTGTAAGAAGTCAATTGGAATTTATTGGTCCAGGTTGAAGGATGTCCAGAGTCTCAGAGGAGCAAAAGGGTGTTATCAGTCCACAAGAAGGAAGGGATGCCTTAATGTGAGCCCATAGGAGGTGAAGCTGCAGTGCTATCAGGCTGGTCTGGTAAATCCAGCAACTTTTGTTCATGCATAGTGGCTATTCAAGAGAATGGAAGACCATGAATCGAAACTTTGCTGAGGGCTTAAGTGTGCATTAAGAATAGAAGAGAAACAGTGTATAGAGAGTAACTGCTAATCCTGGAAGCAGGAGTGTGTGTTTGAGAGATGGTAAGAACTGAGTGTAAAGCTCAAGCACATACAAATCTGTAACACGAATCTTAAATGGTCTTATTAATAAAAACACACCTGAGCCAGGTATTGGGGTGAACACTGGAAGATCAGAGAGACAGAGCAAGCTACAGCCACCTCACTTTGCCAATTTCTCACCTGATCCTTTTTCCTCATACTGGAAGCCTCTGAGTCCTCATCCAGAATGAATCTTATCTGAACTTCTGCTAAAAGTCTAAAAGCTTAACCAGGCTCTAGTTCCTGGTTTTCATGCCTTTTATACCTTTCTGCTTTCTGCCATCACTTCCTGGGATTAAAGGCTCTTGTTACCATGCCTGGCTGTTTCAAGTGTGGCCTTAAACTCACAAGGATCCAGGTGGATCTCTGCCTCTGGAATGCTAGGATTAAAGGCATGTGTACCACCATTTTCTGGCCTCTATATCTAGTAGCTGTTCTGTTCTCTGACCCCAGATAAGTTTATTATGGTGCACAATATTTTGCAGAACATAATACCACCACGCACATCACACATTTAGATATATAATGTGTATGGACCATACACTTAACTATGTATAACTGTTCATGGTGGTACTAAGTGAATTAAAAGCAGAAAATACTTCAGAGTTACAGTTCTTAGGATCTTCCTATGGTCTGTAAGATATGTGAGAATTTGAAAGTTAATACCTAACTAGCTATTTAGCTTTCCTTCATTGATCTCCCAGGATTACTAGAAGGTCATTCCTGAAGACTTCATAATATTGACCAGTGCCCTTGGAAAATTGTTCTGCCATTGATGGTAGAGATACCATGATTACTGAATCCCAACATGAAAAGCCTTTGGCTACCCATTTCAAGTGACCTGAGAAAGGTCTGGCTGGGGAGAGGCCTTTGTATACCCTACCTCAAACATGTTTCATTGATCTCTTCCTATAAGGACATTAATATTATCTTTTCACCTTTCTCTTTATGGAGAATAGTCATCATCAATTGTGAGTCTTGCATGGAATATTTCTGAGAAGGCAATTATCTTAGCTGAGAATTTATGAATGTATTGAAAGGGTTTTGTAGCTTTTAATATAAGACATTTCAGGATTTTTGTAACTTTGAATCTTCCTAAGAAGTTTAAACAAAGCAGTGAATTAAGGAAGGGACTTCCTCTGTGATGCTAATAGCTACTTAAAGTGTCTTTGTTTCTAACATGTATAGAGACCAGTGATGCCTAGAGTTAAACTTGTATGGGATTTAGATGATAACAAAATTCTCTGTTACCAAAGAGATGGACAGTATACATAGAACAAGGAGGTGGTCAAAACACATGATGAGATACATCTAAACATAGAGTGATAATACTGTGAACACCATGGTTCTGAAAATCAACTCTGAAAACACCATCAGACTGTTTTAGACTTGTGGAAAACGTACTGAAGGAAGAGGCATCTTCTAAAACTATGTGAAAATTATTTTGCCACAGTTGTCACTGTTACAATAATTTCCTACAGTTTATTCACTAAAAGTGAACATATCAAATGTATTTGAAAGGTAAGTATTAGGAATATAACAATGTAGGAATCAAGGAAAGATCACATATATATTATCTATAGCAGAGCAAGTCTTACAACGGACAATTCTTTATTTAGTACCATGTTATTCTTTGAGACAACTCACTACTCAAATTGTCTTTTTCATTCACCAATGAATGGTTTTGATTTTTACAATTTTCTCTAAAAATGTAAATAGCATATATATATATATATATATATATATATATATATATATATATATATATTCTTTTATGTATTGGTTTACACAATCCAGTTAGTGTAACTCTGGATTCCCACAGAATATAAAAGGGATAGTCTTTTGCTTTCAATGGTCTCATAGCATGGATATAGATATAAGTAAATAAGCCAGTCATTACATTATCTCATAGGTGTTAATAGAGTGATAAGAAAACTGTGGAAACGGAAATTGGGAAGGGATACCTAAAAGACAATTTAACAAATGATGGAAAGACCATCTGACAAAAGCCATATAGGTAGAATTTTAAAATGGGTTGAAATTTTGTTTTGTATATAAATGAATTTCTGAGATGAAGATATAGTGGGTGAAATATACTTAAGGATATGGATCCCACTGGTGGCACTAAGGAAATATGACCCTTGGTTGTTAGAGATGGATCATGAGCGTTGCACACTACTCTTTTAAGTGGAGCACAGGCCAAGAACTGGAATAGGATGTACAAGGCAGTCAGGAGGGCATAAATAGACCACCAAGAAACTGAAACAGCTTGTTGACTTTGCTGGGAATCAACATATTATAATCTTCACTTGTATGTACTTTGCCTGGAACTTATTGAACACCTCTGTTGTGTCCTAGTGAATTGTTGCATGCCCTTTAGGGAGTTTCAGCTGTGTTAGGATGAAAGCCAATAGTAGAAGTGGGGAAAAGGAAAGCAGTTATATAGCTCAGATGTCAATGAGAGCTCTGCTACATTGTCTCTGGTTAACTGGTCAAAATGCTGCCATCAAAATATTTTCTCATGATTCATCAGGCTCAATCTCTTGTTCCATTGAATTCTTTCCTTTTTTTGGGCCTTGGCATGTATTTGGGGATGGCATAAATGAAGAGCTTCTCTGGTAAGATTAAGGAGAGTGTGCATTGTCTTTGTTCTATCATTGAAGTCAGTATTTTAAGCAAGTGACTTCCTGACACAGAAAGGAAAGTGAATGGTGCTATATCACTATCAAACAATCCATTCACATACATCCTCACAATCTATCGTCTGATATGCAAAGCTTGGAAAGACTTTGATCTTGTATGCACTTCCCATAAGTCTTGTATGTATTATTAATAAAGTTCTGTGACTGGAAGCTTCCATCACTGCAATGACTCTTGCTTCGAAAGCTTGGGTTCATTCATACTAAAGTGCATAGGAGTTTGTCACAGTGTTAACATATGCACTCTTCTTGCAGATGGTTGAAAAAGAAGGGTATCTTCAAAAAGCCAAAATTGCAGATGGAGGAAAGAAACTAAGGTAATGAAAGTTCTTCAACTCTCTGTTACATAATCACACAGTCTCCTGTACCCTTAGCTTGTATCAATGATGCTGTTTGAGAAGCAATGCCACCCACACCTAGCTAGAAGAGTCCCTTCTGTTACCATTGTTGACACCCTTATTGTTAAAATGATTATACTTTTCAAAGAAAGGCATTGCATTGTAGAGTGTTGCCCAGAATGTAAAAGTGGCTGATGTCTTCTCTTGGGACTAGAAATCTTTAAAACATAAAAAGGGAAACATGGTTTCTGGATTAACAGATTGGGTTGTTGAATGAATTCATTTGCAGCATGTAAAGATCTCTATGCAATACCCAGAGAAGTTTTATGAAGGATAGAAGATTTGAACCATATTTGTAGTTCAAAATAAAACAATCATTTAGAAAAAAGGGAAAGAAAAAGAAAACCATGAACATAAAGTAGGTGAGGGAAATTTAAAAATAATAAAGAACTCCCGGGGGTGAGGGGCAGGAACAACAAAAATATTCAAGAAAAAAAAACAAGGTGGTTGTTGTGTTAAGAAAGACATTTGCTATGTTATGTATATGGGAGATTTAAAATAGTCCTCTTCACTTTAGAATTTTTTTCTGTCTCTTACATTATGTATTCTATATTTAGCTTTATAGTATGGAATATGCAAGTAATAAAGGTGCATGGAGGGACTCAAAGTAAGAGACATTTACTTGTGAGTATTTTATTGTTATAACTAAGTAGGACAGACAAATATTCTAATTAGCTATACAATGGGACAATAGTAAATTGCATTACACAATATGTTACTAGAAAGATGCTTTGGCTAACACTGGAGAATAAAAAATGATTTAGTTTAATGGCTGGAGTGGACAGTGTTTATATTTATTTGAAAGAAGTAAAATGGAAGTGTCACTCATATTTCCAGTGCCTCCAATAGTTCTTCAAATTTTAAATCGGAAATAGGGCTGGTTCTTCCCCAAAGAAGTTTCTTGTCAGTAGCCTAGCAGCCACCTTGCCTCAAAAGTACCAGAGGCACAAGATCAAATGTAAAGCAGCTTTCAGCACAGCCTTCTCTGTCCCTGGAGAAATGCCAGTCAAACTTTAAAAGAGCAACAGGTGAGAATCATTGACTGACTAGCAGAACCAGCGTACCCTTCTTTTTTACAGTTCTCAACCCTCAATCATCAACTCAGGCATGGGGGGGGGCATTGTATCTATGCAAGTAGGCCAAGACTCTTTTTTTACCTGACCAGCCACATGAGTCCCCACCCCTATCCCAACACAAGAAACTCCAGCTCAGTCAGTCCATTCTTCCATGATTTGCGGGCATCCAGAAATGATAATGACACTGGTCAGTGTTACTCTCTAGCATCATACAAAACAGGAGGGCCATGAAAGCAAGGCGATGGCCGTCTGTGGTGGCTCTCTGGAGCACTCTCATCTGTGCTCCATTAGCCAACATCGTCACATGCCTAGTAGAGGTCATCAGAGACAGAGAGCAGCCCCTTTCCCTGAAAACTCTCATGGACACAATGCACATTGTTTCAATGTATATGCCACTGTGCATTTGCTTTATTTACATAAAAACTTAATGAACTTGTATACAGTGTGTGGATGGAAGTTTCAATTCATATGAGCATCGGTGTGTACTCTATTCCATTGGCTTCTCAAACAGTCTGCATGCCATCAAGCATTCTTTCAGATTTTTTTCATTTAAAGTTCCATAAATTTTAGTTTTTATTGTTTTATAACTCCCAGGTGCAGTGAACTGAATTGATTATACCCTTCATTTGCAGCCCTATGATACTGTGTCTGGGACAAGAGCCCTAGGTGGTTTTATTCCGTATTTTCTTCTACTCTCATATCAATCTCCTGTGCACATACACTCTAACTGGTCTTCAAATCCCCTATCCATACATCTATTTGGTTTTCTGTGTGGTATTCAAAACAAATCAACAAAATCATTGTTTATAGTAATGTGTGCTTTAATGTATTCTATGCCATGTAAACAGTTTTGTATTAAGAATCTCAATAGCCAAACTAATGGAAACATATGCATTATGAATCAAAAACTGTGGAGCCCCCAACTGGATCAGGCCCTCTGGATAAGTGAGACAATTGAATAGCTTGAACTGTTTGGGAGGCATCCAGGCAGTGGAACCTGGATCTGTCCTTAGTGCATGAGCTGGCTGTTTGGACTTACACAGGGACACTTTGCTCAGCCTGGAAGGAGGGGACTGGACCTGCCTGTACTGAATCTACCAGATTGAGCTGAATCCCCAGGGGAGTCTTGGCCCTGGAGGAGATGGGAATGGAGGGGAGGGGCTGGGGGGAAGGTAGGGGTGGGTGTGGGAGGGGGAGGACAGGAGAACCCATGGCTGATGTGTAAAATTAAAACACAAATATAATAATTAAAAAAAGAATTCATGGGGTTTTTTTTTGCTGTGTTCATTCAATATTAATGCAAAGATGCCTGTTATGATCTATTAAGAGCATTTCCTTCCCATTGCTGCCCACTTGCCATTATGTATTTGTACAAAATCTTATTTTCACAAGTTCCCCTGACACAAACACCCAAGTTTCCTCTAACTCTTCCCAAATCTAAAATATTATAATAAATCACACATAATTGTTTCCTTGGAACCTGATAGGTGTTCTCTCAGGGAACTGTACTCAGGAGTTAAGACTGCTTGGACATCTGCTATGTGCCACTGCCAGGCCCTATTGAATGCCTATAGAAACTCACACAAGTTTATCCTGTATTGCAGAAGGGATCCTATTTCTCCATAATCCAATCCAATCCAACATTCTACTTTTAATATTGTCAGAAATATAGCCACAATAGTGTTCCCTTGATGCTGCTTTTGTTCCTGTTTCACTGATTGGTGCTGCAGTTGAGTGGAACTTTAATTGTTCATCTAGAGTCACTCAGATTCTGCATCTCAAGAATTGCTTATTCATGAGCTTTGACTACTATCTGTTGAGTGTCTTGTCTTCTTATTGTTTGAGAGAATGTATAATATATCATAGATAAAATACTTTGTTAGTTTTAAACATTATCAATATCTCCTCTAAACGTGTGGAGTTTATTTTTACATTTAATATACGTGCTCTTAATATTTTAAATGCTATAGTCACCATTTTTCATATACTCAATATCCTGCCCTATTCATGAGCTACAACATCCCAAATAATTTCTACTCTAATTTTTATTTAATATTTAATTTGAGTCAAGTTTTATACTAGAAGTGTTATAACTGCAGTATACTCCCTAATTATTATCATTTTTTCTTTATATTTTCTAAAGATCAGCTATAATCCTGGATTACCTGATCAAATTGCATGGCCACTAATGAATCTTAGGGGCTGGGGAAGTGATGGAATGGGTAATAGTGTTTTCCACAGGATCTTGGCTTCCAATACCCAAATCCCACAGAAAAAAATGCCTGGAAGAGTTAGAGACAAATGAATATGAGGAGATCACTGCCAATCAACTAAACCAAAACAAAACAGTGACAGAGGACAGACATCTAATGTCCTCTTCTGTCCTCCATGCAGGTGCATATAATAGCAAGCATCTACACACACACACACACACACACACACACACACACACACACACACACACACGTATGCACATGCTTACAATACATATGAGTGAAAGCACGGGTGTGAACCCTCTCCCATATCCACACGCTAAAAAAACAGAACCTCACTATTCTGACTATACATTGCTATTGCTTACCCAAAGTCTATACTTTTATAAGCATTAACCAAAGGGTCAGTTTGGTCATAACCTTGAAAAATTATAGAGGCTTTATTACATGGGTCATTCAATGATTATTAAATGATTTCATCTAGTTACCATAATTTATATTGCTTATGTGAGATTTTCTGTGGGCTGTTTCCCATGCATCAAGGATCTTATATCACTTTAGTCAAGTTTAATGAGCTAATAAGCACTATTAATAATTGCTTCTTGGGTCAAGCACACGGTTCGTTTTGATGGTAGTGACATGACCTAAGTATTTAAGTCATATTGGGTTATAGGCTTCATGGTGATTTCCTGGTTTTCAAATGTAAAATTGTCATTCTCTTAACTGCTCCTTTCTCCATGGTCTTACAGATGTAGTTGTACCAGCATGTGACCCCCGCCTGCTTGAAACACACTTGTTTGCCTGTTCTTGATTTAAGTTGCGTGAGGCCAAGAAGCAAGATCTGTCCTTTTCTTTCCTGCTGCTGTTGGTCCCGAGAGCCTTCACTGTCATTTAATAAATAGCACTTTTGAAACTTCTGCAAAGTTTTCTGTCTATAAATCCATGCTATGTCATCTACATTTTACTTTGTTCCTCATTTTTATCTTGACTTTCCTTGTTCCCATTTTTATTTGTCTCTATTTCTCTCTCTCCTATGTCTTTTTTCCATTAGGAAAAAAAATTACTCATGTGACTAAGAGAAGGTGGCAGGAAAGACAAGTTACTGACTTCATCTAACATTCATAAAAGGCCCCAAACTTAGCCTTATTTTGAAATGAGGTTATACACATTTCCCTTGTGATATACTGACAGGCTTGAAAGCAGAATTCATTCAGCATTCGACTTTAATTTTTAATTACGAACCTTGAAATTATGCCTCAGCTTTTCTGCTGAATCCCGGGACCCTTTTCATTTGGGGAATTTCCTCCTCAAAGCAGTAAGTAGCCCTGGCTTGTCTGAAACTCCATGATAACTTAAGAATAGTTTTCTGGGTTATTTTTGTTTGTTTGTTTTGTTTTGTTTTGTTTTCTAGTTCCTAGGGCTTAATTTTACAAAAGGCACCTGACAATGTGCTTATATATGAGTTCAGTATCTCACATGTTTCTGCATGCACGTCTTTCCTCTGTGGTTCCTCTGTAGCTTTGTACATCTCACCGCACTTTGCTCTCCCCTTCAGAAGGGCATGACAACACTTTGTGTGAATATGGACAGAAAATGAGCAGGAAAACAAACCTAATTTGTTGCAATGGTCATCTTTCCTAGTGTTTGCATTCATCACAGGCTGGGTACTTAGACTGTGTATGTGTTTGTGTGTGTGTACTCATTATCATCAGCATTTATTTATTTATTTATTTATTTATTTATTTATTTATTTATTTAAGGATATGATACTAAAGTCCCCTCCAATGTGAACTTAATTTTCTTTGGTGCTTTCTGCTCAGCTTGTCAATAAAATAACACAAACCCAATCTCTCTCCCCCCCCTTCCTTCCCTCCCTCGTTTCTTCCCTCCCTCCCTCCCTCTCTCATCTTAGAACTCTGACATAAATCTGTTTTATACTTACTGTCTCATTGGCTCAACTTTTAGTAGAGCTACATTACAGAAGCTTAGAATATGAGGGAGAACACAGAAGTTCTCAGTCCCTCTGGTCTAAGAAGTCTGCAGGGTTTTACAGTAAATCATTCAGAGGCACTTGGATAAATCCCTCATCCCTGCATTAAAAACAGCACAGACTCCAATCAACTCCAGAATAACCAAGTTGGGTAACAGCAGGTGACCTGAAGAGAGTCTGAAATTGATGGCAGCATCCCACACATACTTTCCTGTTTTTTGTTTGTTTGTTTTGTTTTGTTTTGGCTTGTTGCTGTGTAAGTAAAGAACATGAGGAGGAGTGCCGGGCGTAAAGCTTTGAGGTTAAGAGAGATGAACATGTTGTAGGCCCTAAATTGCTAGAATGCTAATGAATATTTAAGGACCGTTTCCATCACGCAGCCAAGCAGGTATATGCTGCTGCTATTATGTGCTGCCATCCGGTGTCCATTTGGTAGAATGTCAAGCTGATGTCTGTGTCAGGGGCTTTTTATTGTTTTGGTTTTGCTTTGTTTCACTTTCCATTTTTTTCACTTCATAACTCACAATTTGTTTTAGTAAGTTATAGGAAGTATTCCACTTGCCTAAAATACCTTGGCAATTGCTTATATCTAAATCAGTTGTTCTGATGTGAATTTAGTTCTTCTGGCTTTGTAATTATAGGATCTTTTATCCTATCAGATATCATGTATTTTGTCTGTCAAACTGCAAACCATGTTTTCATGTCCTGTTCCTAGATCTATTTTGAGCACTAAAAGACTGCTTTAATTCCACATTGTATACCTAGAAGTCTGTGTGGGGACTTGGCATCTTGCTCATTCCAGGGGTACTGACTCCTGACTTCCTAAGTTACATGTATGAAAGAAAGAAAGAAAGAGAGAGAGAGAGAGAGAGAGAGAGAGGGAGGGAGGGAGGGAGGGAGGGAGGGAGGGAGGGAGGGAGGGAGGGAGGGAGGAAGAGCAAGTGAGTTTACAACAGATAACTATTCTCTCAATGTCCCAATGTTAGGACCAATGTGGGGGCTTTGGCTGCCTCCCGCTGGTGTGGGAGCACACTTGCTCTGCAGAAGGTGGTACAGAAGACTGGAACAAGCAGGACAGGCAGCTCTGCTCCTAGGAGGAGAAGTTCTTATGCTTCTCCAAGAGCATGCCCTCCCTTCCTAACTCCTGACATGAGGCTCTGCATAGAGCAGCCATAATAGGAGAGGGTGTGGCCATGCCCCAGAAATGGCTGATCCTTCAGAATGAGTGTAGGCTTCAGTGTCAAGTCCTTCAATGCCTTCTGTGTGACTGTGTGCCCTTAGGTAGGACACAGTCTCAGTAAGCTTCAGTTTTCTCCTTAGTTACACTGACTCCTCACCCACCTGCAAGGGTTACTCAGAGAACTGGTGCCTTTCTATGTTTTAGGGTCTGTCTTCTAATCAGTGACAAAATTCCTGGAGGTCCATCCTACTTTACTTTTCTCTTTTACTTACTATCTTTACTTTTCTAGACTGCCTTGGGAATTGATTAGCACAGAGTATGTGTGAACAGGTACTTGTGGTTGGCTAAGTGGTTCCAGTACACGATGTGTGTAAAATACCAGGTAGCAAACTGTGCCATGAGTAGGAAGCAAAGCAACACCATAGCTCCCATTATTGAAAGGTGTGAGACATAGAGATGATTTAACTGGAGACTGGTCAGACTACTAATCTTCTTTAAAAGAATTATGTAAAGTAGTTAGTAAGACAGCCCAGATGGATGACTTATTCTCACAGAGGACAAATAGTTTTGATAAATTGAGGAAGTCAGCCAAGGCTATGTAACTTACATTGATGATATTCTTAATCAAGTTCACACTGCTTACATCCTTTAAAAATCCAGTGAAGGTCATAGATTACATAGATTACAAGGTGCACTTTCAGAGAAACTTGACCTGATCTTCAATACTCATATGGTATTAAGTAAGTCCTCTAAACTCTCTGAGCCTAGTTTTCTATCTTATTACATGGGGACATTAGTAGTTTCATCATTTTTGGCTTAAGAATACAAACATTAGCCAGACAATTAAACTTTTACTAGTTGCTCAAAATAATTAAGTCACTGATACTTCTAAAAGAAACAATGGGAGAAATTGAGGTGAAAAGAGGTCTTAAATTTATCTGCTGTATTTTATTATTTATTTTGACAAGAAATGATTTTCAAGCTGTAGGACTCAGCTATTGGGGCAGCTTTCCTCTTCATTTGGATACAATAAAGATGATGTTTGAGACCAACGAAGCTAAGATATAACAGCCTCAGACATAGGTATTACAGATGGTCACATGACTAAGCTTCCTAGCTCTTCCTTCTTATGCATTAGCGTTTGTCATTCCAGTTAACCTAGCAGAGACAGTTCAAAGTCCTAAGACAGAATGGTGACGTAACTGGAATTTCATGGGCTTCCTGTGTAACCCGCTCCAGTTAGAAGTTTAAGGAACAGAAGAGTTTTTCCAGCAAGTTCTATAAATGATCAACATCTGAAACAGATTCAAACCAGAACCATTTCTCTAGGAACTTCTATAGATAGGAAGCAAATACGGTGCGCGAGCACACTGCCAGGAGATAGGAACTATAGTGAGAAAGAAGCACAGCAGGTGGATTAAATATGGGTCTGTCACCTGTTAGAATGTTTTACACTCTGATCCCACATGGTCAAAAGGACTGATAGAGATGACCAGGCTTGACCAGTGGCTCAATGTTTCTCACTCTTCTCTTTAGAGTCATCTAATAATGTGAACTGCTAAAAGGGAAGGCTATTATGATTGAATTCACCTTAGCACTGTTGCTATCTATAAAAAGAAACAGGCACTAATCCAGACAGAAAGTGCTAATTTTTCTCTTGCTTTCTGACTTTTTATAATTTGATTGACTACCCATCTGAAGACAAGGGAGTCCGACAGCGTGGTGTTGTATGATGAAATTCTGAATGTGTTTCTTGTATGTCTGTTTATTCTGTTCTTTTTTAATGCAATAGTGCAACGTTAAGAAAACAGCAGGAAGCTGGAGAGATGGCTCAGTGGTTAGGAACACCAGCAGCTCTTCCTGAGGACCCACATTTGGTTTTCAGCACTGATGTAGTGGCTCACACTGTCCTTAACTCCAGTTCCCTGGAATCTGACACCCCTTTCTGGTTCTGCAGGCACAAGTCATGTACACATACATACAGGCAAAACATAAATACACATAAAAATAAATACCTTTTAAAAAGGAAAGCTTTGGGCATATAATAGCAACCACATTCTTTTTGTCAACATTAGTCATACTAAATAAAAACTATACTTATAATTAAGGCTCTAGATTATAAATGGAAAGTGGAAAGAAATCACACAAAATCTTGTGTACATTGAACACAAGGATATGTCATATTCATGCATTTTGTATGGTTTTCTGTTTATTTGAAAGAAGGCTTCTTTGTAAACTTTTCCTTCATTGCTTTTTGTAAAATCAATACAATTATGTTGAAATAAAGGTTAAACTAGAGAAAAAAAGGTAACAATATAATTGAAGGGTGGAAACTTGTGCATCCCAATCTTATTGATAGTTTTGCCACCTAAAAAAGAAAACCTTTCACAACACTAATACACACATACTCCAACTACAGGAGCTTTCATGTGTTCAGTTGAAGAAATAAGAAAAACTAAGAAATACAAAGGGAAGGAGAGAACTGTAATCTCACCATCTTATTTAACTATGGCTACAATCGAGACTTTTTTCCAGGCCAAAGTGATCATTGATTAAATAAATGTCCATTTAGCTCCTAGACTCTCCAGGACTCTGTGCTAGGCTCTGAAAATACCCAATAATGTTGAAATGATTTCTCTTGCCTGGGGGCTTGTATTTTAATGAAGGCAATGAAAGTGAAAAATTTTGAAGTATTTTTTTTAATTCATCATGTTACATGTCATGAATGTACTTTGAGGGAAGCAATATTTGGACTTCTGATGGATGGAATTAATAATCAGAAGGGGCTGAGCTGGGGGAAAATGGTCCTAGGTAAATTGCATAGCATGGAGCAAAGTATATATTATGGGCTACATTGAAATCTTCCCACATTAGTATTCTCAAACACAGGAGTCATTCTTTCAATGTACTCTTCTATTGTGAGCAATTTTCTTAAGCAATATCTGTTTTTTGATGTTTTTTGTTTGTTTGTTTGTTTTTTATACTTTAGGAGCAGAATTACCAAGGAATGTGCAATTTACCTTAATGGTCAGAGCCTCGAAAACCTGGAACTATTTCTTAGAGACAAATTTAAATTTGTGGGAATAAACTTGTCTAGTCAAAAACTATGTATAAATTTTTTGGAAATTTATGAAAAAATATATTGTTAAATTGCACTCTAGAAGTGTGAGATAATGTATTTAACGTTGGTTCTTTTAATCCTTGGAAATTTCATGGGAAAGAGGAGAAAGCACATCACTGCTCCCATTTGTAATTCTTTGATTGCTAGTGAGTATCAAAAGCACTTTGATTTAAAGAACTGGTCAGTCTTTCCGATTCTGAGACATGCTACATCAATGAAAAAGAGCAGAGATGGAGCAGCCTACAACATGTTTACTTTAATGCTTCAGTACTATGAGGAGGCACATGGGTGGATATACAAAATATGGCCACTGATTAGTTAAAGAGCATCTGGGAAGATTGACAGAAACTTTTATTTATGTGCCACAAAATTTAAAATTCTAGAGTTTATTATTATTATCTGAATTTTCTACTATTTAACAGATATAAATAAATAGAACACTTTTAGGATAACCCATTAAAAACAGTCTTCACTCACAACAAATTTCCTGATACAGTTCACAAATGTTCTTTTCTACTCATGATGCATTTATCTATTTTGTTTCCCTAAGGAAAAGCTGGTCTACTTCCTGGATTGTTCTTTCTGGTCAAAAAATTGAATTTTACAAAGACTCCAAGCAGCAAGCTCTTCCCAACACGGTAGGTTGTTCTCTGTTTTTTGTTTGTTTGTTTGTTTGTTTGTTTGTTTTGTTTTTTGTTTGTTTGTTTGTTGTTGTTTGTTTTTAACCATCTTTTGAGAAATAGCATTGAATCCAAAGTGTGGGTTCTTCAGATATCACACTGAAGCCTCTGAGCTACCAACCTCTGAAAGCAGATGGAGGAACTGATGCAGGAACCTCTTAATCAGATGAAGGGAAAATAGAACATAGTGTCTGTTTTATTAAGTGCTGCATTTGGAGAAGATGCAGAAATGAGATGGATGGTGAGCGGCTATCTGGTAATGTGAAGGTAACACTTTAAATTAAGGTGCCATTTATAAGTGCTTTATTCTTATTTATGAAATAATCACTAAATGCTGCTACTTTCCCCCAATAATGTATTATAAAGCATGTTATAAAATGCATTAGTAATAAATGTTTAACGGATGAGACACTGGGAGGCTGCTTTAAAGAATATTATAAGACGTAAATCGTATTAAACCATGTATGTGCATCTTTAATACATGGATTTAAGTTGGTATCTTGTGTTCTATAAAGTGCCTCACACATTAATAAATAATAATAAACTGTTTATAAATGGCACCTTAATATAGGGTGTTACCAATGAAAAAACACTCTAAGTTAACGAAGTGATTTTTTATCTTAGCCTAACTATGACATTCACGAAATCCAGCTAACCTTTCTGAATACTCCTTATGATGACATCTAATCAGCCTAATGCAATTTCTGTATCTTGTGGTTATTGCAAAGTAAGATTTGCAGAATTGCTTCAGTGTACCTGAGGGAAGGCACCACAGGCCGCAGAGATGTGGCAGTGACAGCAAGAGCTATTGGGAGTTACTTCATGGTGAAACCTGGACCTCAAAACCTGCCCAAACACAACAGCTACCATGCAGTGCAAAAAAGGGTGGGCAGATGGTCTGTCAGGCCCTGATTAGGAAGGACTCTAGGCCACAAGCAACTACCCTGCTGTAGCCCATTGGTCTGATAGGTAGTAAGCAAAGTGGTGGCCTGGCAGGGGGGAACCATAATGAACTAATTTATATTTGGCAGGTGATAAAATAATGGCAAGTTCTTTGCTCTACAGCCACTGGTCATGTTTGCTATATAATCCTCTTTAAATAGGAAATAGGAACTCTGGCTAAAAGATGTCTTTTAAAGAAGAAAAAATTAGTAAGAACAAAGAACCACATCTGGCTTGCTCTTCATCATTTCAATCACCTTTGTCTGCAAATGGCTTACTGATTTTGGAGACTCAGTAAAGTCCAATCTACAAACTAATAATGAATAAATTAAAAATATCTTAGTCCTTTGCATTTTAAATTGCTTCAAAAATTCATCTTAGGATTTTGTTTTGTTTTTCTTTTTGGCTACAGTAAGGATGGGGTAGTATTTGAAGGGACATAAAATACCACCTAAGGCTGGGCACAAAAGAACCTCCACCCCCTCACAGGGCCTTGGTTTTTTTCTTTGAATGAGTTCTGTGGTAAAAGTAGGAAGGTGGAAGGTGCCAGCCTGCCTGGGCCTGATGCTAAGAAGATGATCCTTGTCCTGCTGAGGGAGAAGAATCCCATTGGAGCTGAGTCAGATGGAGATAATGGAATGGATTAATTCCATATTAAAGCATTTATTTCATTATTTTTAATCTCCTCATACCAAGAGATACAATTCTCTCAGCTGTTTAATTGTATAAAGGGGAAAGAAAACTCTCTTATCCATTGCAGGCAAACCTTGCAGGTTAGCTCACTATTGTATGCCTCCAATTCAACCTTCAGAATTGTTACAAAGTGACTATGGATTTGACTTGGTGGAGGAACTCATTGACTTTCTGTTTTGTTTGGGTTTTTGGCAGTCCTTATTTATCACTTCTGGCCCCATTTTCAGTGTTTTCGGTTTCTCCCGGGCCATTGTCTTCAAAGCAAATTCTGGGTAGGAATTTCTGTGGGAAAGGGAAAAAGAATTACAGATCTCTGTTTGTACCGCATGAATTGTCTTGCTAGTCAACTTGGATTCATTTCTAACTGAGTATTAAAGGCCTAGTGGGATAGCTGCCTTTATCAACTCCAGCCTTAGAGAAACGATACAATGATTGCCAGGCCTTGATTAACGTTGCTGTGATTTTACTCGGGAAGAGAGTTATGCTCAAATTTCTAAATTTCCCTTACACCCTTTAGCAGAGCCCAGTATTCTTTCTGCCCCCAAGGAGAAGCCTTTCCTCCACTAGGCCTGGAGAAGCTGCCATAAGTGCAGACTGTGGTCTAAAGAGTAAACTGCATCATAAGCTTTCTGAGCCATCTTTGAATATTATGAGTGAGGAGACAAAGTTTGGGGTAGCTCAGAGCACGCTAAAGTCAGACCCAGAGGACCAGTTATTCTTGCCACTAAGTAGCTGACAAAGTTACTCAACTTATTTGAGTTGGGAATCCTCACCAAAGGACATGGTAGTTTTGTCAACAAAACTGGTAAAGAATGAAAGTCATGAAGTAGAACCAAAGAGTCACAACAGCTATAATTATTAATTACCTGCTCTCATATTTGCCAATCGCATATTTAAATATTTGAGGCTGAAGAGATGGCTCTGTGGTTAAGAGTCTTTACTGCTCTCTCACAGGACTCAGGTTCAGTTCCCGAAACTATAAGGCAACTCACAACCATCTGTAATTCTAATTCCAGAGAGTCTAATGCCCCCGTTCTTCACTGTGACACTGGTCACACATATGATGCACATAAATGCAGGCAAAAGACTCATATATGTAAATTAAAAATAAATTTATTTTAAAAATAATTTATTATGTAAACACTTTATATCATACATAATGTCGACAATAATGTCAAGACATTATTGATATTAATTTTATATGAGTTGTTTCACACATTTGTAGAATAGAGTACACACACACACACACATACATATATATATATATATATATATATATATAGAGAGAGAGAGAGAGAGAGAGAGAGAGAGAGAGAGAGAGAGAGGCGGGTTCTCACTGTGTGATGCTGGAGTACCTGGACCATCTTGCTACGTAGACCAGGCTATCTTGAACTTGCAGAGACCCATCTGCCTGTGCCTCCCCAGTGCTGATTGTACCACCATGCCTGTCTGGCAAAATTGTACAAATTTAAGAAGATACTGTTACACAAGGCTTTCATAAAGAGAAAATTATCTGTGTCCAAAGGCAGCAAGAGATACCTATTCAAAGGAAGCAGCTGTTCATCTGGGACTCACTTAGACCTTCCTAAATATCCAAGAGTGTTTCCAGACCCATTGTTCTTCTGTGGAGTCTCACTACTGCTGTTTGATGTAGCATCTCACATAATGCTTTGGCTGATCGCACAGTCCACATTTGACAAATCTTCTCACTGAGGTGTTTTCAATGTCTGTCTTTCCCTGACTTAGGGCTGTTAGAACAGTGTACCACTGGTGGCACATCTCAAACAACAAACACTAAATTCTCATGATTTTTGGAGTCTGCAAACTCCAAGATACAGGCACTGGTAGATCTAGTGTTCAGTGAGAATGCCCTTTCCATGTGGTTCTATCTCCCACAAATAGCAAGAAGAACATTAAGTCTTTGCCCTTCATAGCAGATCCTACCCCCAAACCCACCTTCCAACAGCATGGCAAGGGTTTAGGATTCAGCGTATCAACATGTTTATTCCACAACAATATCATAGTGACACTTTTATCCTGAAACATGCACAGGATCACATGGTTTGGGGTCCTCAGTCCTCCCTTTAAAGGAAGTGGAGGACTTTTATCCCTTTAGTGTTTGAATCAGAAGATCAAACAGTAACTGATCGTCTAGTGTCAGCATTTCCTAACAGGACACTATAAAATGTCACCATCTAAACACCTAGGAGGGAATCAGTGCAGAACTAAAGTAGGCCTCTACAGAGAAAGAAACGGGTTCACTATCCACCTGCATCCGGTTCCTGCTTCCTCAACTCACCTCTGACCAGAGCGTGGTCAGTGCTGGATGCTGTGCTTTCTATGGTCCTGAATAGAGTCTACAAGTTTTCCATTTGTCAGATGTAGCCCACTTTATATTCTCTCATTTTTATTCCAAGACTCAGCCAAAGTATGTTAAAGTGTCTTACTGTGTTCTCCAAATGTCGTTACAGTCTTCTCTCTTTCTTTTTTCTTTTTTTTCCTGTATTTTTGTCTCTTTGAGCTGAGTTGGGAGTACTTTTTCTCTGTGTGTCTTTCAGTTCTTTATTTAAGTCTCTTCATGTGATAAACATTTTTTCTCTAATTTCAAACAGTATAATTTTCACTTCTAGGAGTTCGTTTCTTTTAACTTATTCTATCAGCTGGCATTGCTACTTGTTTCCCACAGGTATTTTTCAGATTTAACTTTGGTCAAAGCAGGAGGAATAGTTGTTTTATGACCGGTCTTGTGATTGTAACATCAGTGGTCCAGGGCCTCACTGTGTTCATGTGTTTTGGCTGCCTGTCACTCATGCTTCTCAGGTTCTTGATTGTCATTGCTCATCTTTGGCTGTGCACTAATCATTGAGATTAAAATTTGACCATGGTGGGGAGGGGAGGGAGAAGAGGGAGCTATGGTTTGGAATAAATGTGTCCTACTTACCAGAGTGTTTATGTTTTCCAAAGGGGTGTGAGACAGTGACTCCTTGTCTCAGATGGTGGGATTAGAGTCTCTTCGAAATGTATCTTTGAAATGGCAGAAGCACAGAAACACTCACTTCTCGGAGACAAGGGACTTCTTTGCTCCTTTAACATTTTAGCCCACCCAACACCTCCTTCCAGTGTCCTTTTGGAATCAGAGAAATAAAACAGTTTCAACATCAATATTTGTTTATCTTTCCACAAGATCTTGGGCAGGACCTAGTTCTATTACATTGTGAGGTGGAACAAAGCTCCAATGTGTACTATAAATAAACGACCTCAGAAGAATATGAAGTTATGTTGCTTTGAGACTCAGTTTTCCTGTCTATTTTAGAGCCCCACCTCATACATACAAATAAAAACTTCAGCATGGCTTTCTCCTCTGTCATTTCAGACTTCCAATTCTGAACTAATCTTTAAAAGATATGTTTTTTACCCAAAATTTTTCATTGTTTTCAGTGAGAAAGTTGATCCAAATAACATCTCTACTCATTATAATCTACTTCACTTTAATGTGAGTATGCATTTAGTTAATCAGGTTTGTGCTATTTATATCAGCCTTGGTGGGAAAAGACTTCATCGGAATATGTATTGAAATCCCACAATGAACAGCTTGCTCGTTAAGGCTGCATATAAGACATAGATATATAACCAAGATAGAGACTTTGCCTTAACAGATCTCTGCCAATAACGATGAGATGAAATAGGAAACAGAATAGATGTTTGTTTTTGTTTTTCTTCCTTTCTTTTTTTTTCTTCAGGATTTAAAGGAGGGAGTGCTCACATCTGTGAAGGATTTGAATTGGGCCTTAAGAGAAGGTTGTCACTTCTGCATGTGGAGATTTGCAAGCGAAAACACTGGGCAATGAAAAACACGAACAGTAACTAAAATGGATGGAATATGAGCACTAAAATATAAATGATTTCTTTGGTCCAGTTGAAATACAGGATAAAATAAGCCTTAAGGAGGGGTGTGAGTTGATGAATGCACTACCAGGGCAGGGCTCTACAATGTGATACTGATATATAATCCAGGCATCTACATTGCAGAATAATTTAAATGGATTTACTGAGAATGAGTATGACATATGTGGTGTTTCTGGAAGGAGCTGAACTTACAGAGGGACCCAAACAAGTGAGAAACTGATTCTCTTGGGATCATTTGTTACCCTCAATACAGGATCAGAATCTTTGCTTCCAAGCAGATGCACACACAATCATTGTCACATCTCCTGCTGTCAGTTGGGTTTTCCCCCAAGACCTTGATTCAAACAAACTCTATTTTTTGGATGCAGCTATACATTTTTTTTGTGCCTGGACAATTTCAGTTGACTCTTGTATCCCATTTCGAAGTTAACACCTAGGCACTTGCTGTGTTTTATGACTTTAGAGTTTCTGTTTGATGTATGGGAAGATACCCAATAGCATCGATGGGACACTACAGATGCACATGCTTGATTAATCATAGCCTGTGGCTGGATGGCCTTGTGAAGAGGATTTTTCACAATGTGTTTATTCTTTCACAGTTTCCACATACCTATAATGTACTTTGATCATGATCCCACCATCATGCTCTCACCCCCTTCTCTCTCCCATTGATTCCATTATAGAATATCATAACCCCAACAAGGCCTTCTTACACTTTTGTGTCGTTTCTCTTATGTGACCAACTATGCTTAATTGTGGTTGCCTGCATGAGTATGGGTGGGGGTTACTTACTTGAATAAGGGCAATGCACCAGTGGCTACAGTACTAAGAATTTGACCCCTTCTCTTAGTAACCATTAAATGTCTAGATCTCTTAGGAAGAGGTAGAGTCATATGAGCCTCTCCTCAGGTGAGGATTTCTGAAAAGGACTCCTGGTTTCTCCAGAAATAAGACCAACACCAACAACTGACAAATGTCAGAACAACTTTTTTAAATGTAGAGACCTCGGCTCACTTATTTATTCTATGAATAATCAATAAGTCCTACCAGGCATCACATGATCATTTTAATCAAAGAGAAATTCAAATGAATAATATATGACCCTTGCTCTCACGGTGTTGTGATATGGTAGAGCTGACAGAACCATAAATAAGCTTATTATAATAAACTATGACTGTGATATAACTGTAAGAAAGCCAGCAACAGAACAGGGCTTCCCAGGTATACAGGAATGTAAAATAGGCATACAAATCAAACATTTACTGATAATAAATCAGATAAATTTATTTTATCACAATTTTTCGGTATGCATATAATTTTACTGTTTATTAAAATGGAAGCAAATTTACATAATAAGATGTATGTGCTTATTTTTTTCAACATAAAGAACTAAATCTTGGCTGAGCATTTGATACTATAGGACCTAGAGCATTTTGTCAGAGTTGATTGATGCTTTGATTCTGTAATCATCAATTCTGAGAATGCTAGTTTGTATAAATAGGTAGTTCAAAATAGCAGGAGTACTATTTAGAGACATTTTAGAAATAGGTGGAAATTTTGCTCCACTCTTATGGCCAAAATTTGGTAATTTTTTTAAATGGAATTCTAATAAGCAAATCAAATGTTGAATTTTATGAAAATCAAACACTGAGCAAAAAAGGCAGTTCAAGGGTAAGTTAATTTTACACTGACAATCTGAGGAACGATGACAGGAAAGTACGGATAGTCTGTTTTCATAAATACCCCCACTGTACTTCTGTGAGGACAGAACCTTCAGTATGGACAGTGAGGACACTACCACCCATCACCACACAGTCTCAAATGTGAGCTGAGGTCTCTCAGGCAGCTTTGGCTGGCTCTGAGGATACAAGCAAATGTGCAATGCGAAGTGTTCATGCATGCTCCAAGTTCAGAAGCAAGGTTAAAGTGCAGTCCTGTGACACAGCACAGGCAAGCATTGCCAGACACGTCTTTGCAACTTTATTTTGAAACACCTTTGTCTCCTTGCATATCCAGAAGCAAAGTAGCCCATTTTCATGACCCCCCTGCCTTAGGGTTTCCATTGCTGTGAAGATACCATGACCATGGCAACTCCTACAAAGGCAAACATTTAACTGAGGTGGCAACTTAACAGTTTCAGAGGTTCAGTCAATTATCATCATAGTGGGGAGCATGGTAGCATGAAGGGAGACAGAGACATATGCTGGCTACGTCTTAATCAGAAGGCAATAGGAAAGACCCTGACACTGAGTGAATCTTAAGCATAGGAAACCTCAAAGTCCACCCCTACAGTAACACACTTCCTCCAAGGCCATACCTACTCCAACAGCACCACACCTCCTAATAGTGTCACTTCCTATGAGCATATGAGAGCCAGTTACATTCAAACTACCACACTCCACAATCAGTTACCTGGCTATTTAAGAAGCCCGGCTCTAAAAACCATAGGTTTGTGTGGATTTTTGCATAGCAATTGGCCCCATAGGCTTATATTTTTTAATGTTTTGTCATTAGGATGTGTTGCTGCTTGAGAAGGATTAGGAGGTGTGGTTTTGCTGGAGGAAGTGTGTCACTTGGAGGGGGGGGGCTAAGGGAGGGTGGGGGTGAGGGCGGGAGGGGGGAGGATGGGGGAACCCATGGCTGATGTGTAAAATTAAAACACAAATATAACAAATTTTTTAAAAAAGGAAAAAAAAAAAAAAGAAACCCAAAACAAAGGCTTTCTGTTGCCTTCTCTTCCTGCTGCTCTTGGGTTTGTATGTAGAACTCTCAGCTTCCCCAGTACCACCTGAGCCTGCCTACTCCCATTCTCCCTGGCATGATGACAGCGGACTACACCTCTGAAGCTGAAAGCAAGCCCCAATTAAACAGTTTCCTTCATAAGAGTTGCCAAGGTCATTGTGTCTCCTCACAGCCATTGGACACTGACTAAGACAGTTTGGGACACATAGTCCTTTCTCAGAGATGACTGCCTTGCAAGTGATGCTCATTCTACATATCCCCTCATTTGGTCAGTCTACAAGCAATACTCTGCAAGTTCCACTTTGTACCATTGTGTCAAATGTTCTGAAAAGTACAAAACGGAAGCAGCCATGTTGGGTACACAGGACAACAGTCTAATTGCCCAGAAGCCAGAGGCAAGAGGGTCACAAATTGAAACCTTGCCTGGGGTGCAAAGCTTGCTCAACTTAGCATGACTCTGTCTAAAAAGGTTTTTTTTGATGGTTTGTTTTTGTTTTTGTTCTGCTGGCAATGTAGTTCAGTGGTGCAGAATGTGATTTCTATGCTCAAGGTCCTAAATTCTGTCCCTATTACTAAAAGGAAAGAAATGGTAGGAGAGTAGAAGGAAGAGGAGGAGGAGGAGGAAGAGAAGGAGGAGGAGGAGGAGGAGAAGGAGGAGGAGGAGGAGGAGGAGGAGGAAAGAAAGAATCAACTCATGATCTTCCTGCCTCTGCTTCTTCAGCATATCTTATCAGCAGACACCACAAGAAAAATGACATGATTCTACACATAAAAGACCCTAAACACTCCCAAAAACTTTCATAGCTGATAAAAATATTCAGGAAAGTAGTAGATTAAAAAGTTAACACACAAAAGTCAGTAATCTTCCTATATACTCAGGACAAGTATTACCAAAAAAGAAATCAGAGAAACAATTCCATCCACAATGGCCTAAAACATACATATCTTGAAATAAATCTAACCAAGGAAGTGAAAGACTTGTATCAGAAAGACACCAGAAGATGGAAGACTTTTCATGCTCATGGATTTGTATTGTGAAAATGGTCATCCTACCAAAAGCAATGTATAGAATCACAATATTCATAAAAATTCCAATGATATTCTTTACATAAATTGAAAAGGATCCTAAATTTCACATGGAAACATGCACAGAACAATAAAACAAAACACCCCCCCCCCAAAAAAAAATCTCCAGAATAACCAACAAATCCTAAACAATAAAAGCACTATGGAGGTACAACCACCTGATTTTATACTGCTTTATACCAAAGTGATACAGTAAGAAAAATAGCATGATACTTGACATAAAAACAGAAATATTGAACAATGGAACAGAACTGAGGACCCACATCTAGCTCCACACTCCTACAGCCCTCCCCGACCCTCTTTTCAAATAGGCAAGAAAATACACACTGGAGAACAGTAGCATTTTCAACAAAAGGTGCTGATCAAACTGGAAAGCTGGGTATGGGAGAATGAAACCAGATCCTTAACTCTCAACATACACAAGATCCCAGCTGCATCAAGGATCTCAGTGTAAAGCCTGACACTCTCAATCAACAAAGGAGGAATTAGGAATACAGTGGAACTTATAACACAGGAACGGACAATATCCAGGAAGCCTAGGCATTAACACCAACAATTGACAAATGGGACCCATGGAAGTAAAATGCTTTTTCCTACAGCAAAATACACCATCATTCAAGTGAAGAGACAGCCTACAGAGTGGGCAACAATCTTTCCCAGCCATACATCTGACACAGGATTAATATCCAGAATATACAAAGAACTAAAAAGAAAAAAAAACTAAACATAAAAAAAAGGTCCAGATAAATTGGGGCAAGGAATTCAACAGAGACTTTTCAAACGGTGAAACATTAATGGCTGAGAAACACTTTTAGCATGTTCAATGTCTTTGGCCATAAGAGAAATGCAAATTAAAACTACTTTGAGAGTTCATCTTAGCATAATCAGAATGGTTCAGATCAAAAAGCATACAAACAAGCCAACAACAACAACAGCAAAAGAACAAATGCTGGCATGGATGTGAGGATGAAGGGATGTATTCATAGTTGTTGGGAGTACAATCCAGTGCATCCACTATAGAAATTGCTGTGGAGATTCCTCAAAAAGCTGAAAATAGATATATCACATGATTAAGCTATACCAGTGTCTTAGATAGGTTTTTTCTTGCTGAAAGAGATACCATGACCATGGCGACTCTCATAAAGAAAACATGTAATTAGGGTGGCTCACTTACAGTTTTAGGGGTTGAATCAATTATCAACATGAAGCGGGGCATGGTAGCATGCAGGCAGACATGGTATTGGTGCCAGGAATGCTACATCTTGCAAACAATAGGAAGTTGACTGACTGACACACTGAGGGAAGCTTGAGCAAAAGAGATCTCAAAGCTCACCCCCACAGTGACACACTTCCTCCAACAAGGCCAAACCTCCTAACAGTGCTACTCTCTCTGGTGGCCATTTTCTTTCAAACCACCAGAACCAGTTCTTGGGCATATACACAAAAGGGTTCTACATCTTACTACAGAGATAACTGTTTTTCTAGGTTTTTTTGTTGCTTCAATGCCAGGAAATAGAAACAGCCAAGATGTCTACCAACTGATGAGTTTATAATGAAAATGTGGTACATTTACACAATACACTAATTCATATTCACCTATTGAGAAAGAGTAATCATTCTGAGTGTGGTGATCTAGACCCTAAAAAGCAAGCAGTATATTTTTTCTCTCATATATGGATGTGATAATTGATCTTTAGAAATGTGTATTTCATTTTGACCACCCATAAATATTAGGAGACTAGTAAGGGATCATAGTGGATGGGGAAATATTTCAAGGGAAGAGAGAGAGAATGATATAAAGCAGGCAAGAATGATAATTAAACTAGAAGGATTAAATAGGGTGGAGAGTGGGAGGGAATATGGAGATGAGTAACTGATACTAAAGGCCAATTAAAAATGTCATATGGACACTTCCTGTTGTAGAAGCTTTCTAAAATATATATATGTATACACATGTAAAGTAGTTTAATTGGGGCTTCTTTATAAAGGGGGTCGGGGCATGACTGCAACTACATACTACATGCTAGCAAATAAAATCCTCAGTATTAGAAATGGGTTATCTCTTTTAGAGTTGATGGCCAGTTGGGGTCTCATAAAAAACAAACATTACTGGCTATTGCCATTGCTTTTGGTTACCCTCCAGAAGTTGACAATAAGGCCCTATTGTTGAAGCCACCTCATTCATGATTCATAACACATGGAGAAATCAAGTTGGCACTGACCCAGGAGCTTCATCCCTGCTATCTAGTTTGATAGTGCTGGAAAGTACAATACACTGTACAGGAGGATAAAATTAATCATCAGTCTTACCCAGCTGTGAATCCAGTGAGTGAGCTAAAAAAATAATCAAACACTTTCTAATTGGATTTAAGGTCAGCTTCACAAGATTAAACCCATACCTGCTGTAGTTACTGGAGCCAAGGATTTGAAGTTAGATATGTCATAGGCCTTGGGTAGAATATACTACCATTATTCTACTAATAGGACATAGTATGTAATTGACTTTTAATGACTTATCACTGTATCCATTGATTCGTGCACTTGTCAACCCTCATCAGAGAAGCTGCTTCTTGTAGTAGTTGACAACATAGAGATCCAGAAGTGGTCAACATACAGGTAATAAGAAACTATGGTATACTCAGCCCCAAATGGAACAACCGATTTCCCCAAGGCTCAGAGACCGTTGTGAAAGAGGGGGTATGAAAGATTGTGAGGGCCAGAGATAAGTAGATGGAAAGAAAACAGTGTTTTCTGGACACACCAGGTTAGTTGCACATAGGACCTTACCGTGATTATGACACCATCACAAGACCTGAGTAAGCTCTAGCCAGACAAGAATGTCTTGCCTCTAGCTTGGGAGCTATTGTCAACTGATAGTTGCTGGGAGATGCACTAGTTTTCATTGAGGGTGTGATCCCTGTTAGGTCCATGATCCAAAGCAGGTCCCACACCCAAGAGTATTTAGGCAGCACAAATTGGATTGGGTAGAGGAGAGAGAGAGAGAGAGAGAGAGAGAGAGAGAGAGAGAGAGAGAGAGAGAGAGAGAACATGAAGTTGAAATGCATTAGGAAGGTGAGGTGCTTCTGGAAGGAGATGGGGAAGCTGATGAATATAATTAAAATACA
Source organism: Onychomys torridus (assembly GCF_903995425.1). NCBI lineage: Eukaryota > Metazoa > Chordata > Mammalia > Rodentia > Cricetidae > Onychomys > Onychomys torridus. Next base: position 21,503,634 of record NC_050446.1, read on the forward strand.
TTGTATGACATTCTCAAAGAATTAATTAAAATGTTATTTTTAAAAGGAAGAAAGATAGACATTGGAACCTTTCCCTTGAATCTAAAACCAAATTGAAAGAAAATATGTCCATAAATTGATTCACACTGTAAAGCTGGACATTAAGAATGGCCCTGGGCTGGTTTTATGGTAACTTGAGGGAAAGAGATTGCTTCCAGCTAGTGAGGATTCTAAATATATTCAGAGGAAGTGACTCATTGAGCTTGCTTTTAAAAGATAAATGGGATTTTGATGCAGGCACTGTAGGGGAAAATATTTTGTGTTGCTATAAGAAATGGTAAACTATGGCAATTTAATTCCTTAATTGAATTATTTCACAAAGCTATTGATCTCTTTTCTTCTCTCTTGCTCCATGCACTGTTTAGGCTGATTTAGCCATTTTGACCAAGCCTCGAAGGCAGAGTAAGCGTGCTGCACTCCAGGTTGTGTGCTGCTTCTACAAAACACCTGGGAACCATTCCTGTCAAGGACTGCATCATACAAGCTTCAGCTGGTTTCTGAAATTGGAAGCCACTGCCCTGACTAAAAAGTCAGTGTGGAAGTGAGCTACACTTCTTTAAAAAGTTTATGTCTAATTAAAGAAGCATTTGAGGTCACTTAATAAACCATTAACTTTTTTCCAACTACCCATTCAGCTGTATTCTTGAAAACAACAACAGCAATAGAAGAGAAGTGTAAAAGGCCCCATTTAAATTGTTTGCTTTCTTTAATATTGTTTACTTTCAATGTGAAATATGTGTTAAGCATTAATTAGATAAGCACCAGATCTAAGGCTGATTCACTGATTTATGACCCGAGCTACAAGGACATCACTTTACCTGCTGGCCATGTAGAGCTCTTCATATCCAGTGTTACACATTCTCAGATTAAGACAGCCTCAGTAGCAGTCAGGACATGAATGGTGAAATAGCATTTCTTCTGTATTTTTAATTGTAAAGAAACTTAGAGCTTATATGATCTTATAGACATGTTCTAAAACTATTCAAGCAGTGGAGAACAAAAAGGCTTTTCTCTTACTGAGAGAGAAAATTGCCCACAACTTTAATAAACCATAGGCCATCTCTCACTGACAAGAGTATTTTGATATTCTCTCCTGTGTTTGACCTTTGGCAGTATGGCCAGTGTTACAGACATCCCAGTGAAGAGAGAAAAGGAGGGCAACTTATCTAAGAATTTTGAATGACTGTTACAAGAACATGAACTCATAGGCACATCAGCCAGCAAGAATTGCATACCTAGAAAGCCTAGGACCTCTACATAGAATGCTTTATGGTTGTCTGAATTGAGTAATTTCTGTTGTTCCATATCCACACAGATCAGAGCAGGTGGATCTCTCTTGTCAGTTAGATGAGTTAGTCTATTTTAACTGTCACATACTACTCAGAAAACTTAGTGTCATTTTAGGCACAAACTCAAGAGCCTTGTATGTATTTTTGGTAATATTTCTGCCCTAAAATTTCTGAAGTCAATACAAAACTTCAATATCTGGCTCAGCTATACAACTTTAAGAGTTTACATTTCATATTACAATAGTGTTTCAATCAGAAGTAATAACTGTAAATTTATGCACTGAGTTCTTCTTTGTTTATTGCTTTGCTAGGAATTATCTTCAGGTTCTCACACATGGTAGGTAAGCACTCTACCACTGACCTCCTAGCTCTCAAACTTAACCTTTAATTACTTATTTATGGTTGTAGAGGATGATGTTTGATATATGTATACCAGAGAATAATTATATCATATAATGAACATATCACCTCCCATACTTTATTCATAGTAAAAACATTAAAAACTTATTCTCTGCAATATTCATGTACACAGTAGATTATTAAGTACAGTTCCCATGCTGCACAAGAAGCCCAAAGAATTTACATTTCTCCTTTTAGTTTTTGTTTGTTTGTTTTTGAACAGAAGAACAGGCTTAATCCAATAAAAACAAAGCAAACAGACAACAACTAAAAGTAGCTGTAAAAGAGTGATCACTTGTTCCAGAAAGCAGAAGTCACATTTTGCTCAAAGACTAGGATAACTGTATCTGGAGGAGGAAGGGAAGGAATGTCTAAAAACTTCCTCTTTGGGCTCACTAAAGGCTATTGCTTTTAGGAGTGATTAGGGAGGGGTGAGTAAAAGAATGTTTGGTAATCTCTAAGTTTATTGTGCTTCTAGACTGGGGATCAACAGGGTGGAGCCTTGACTAGTATTCTCTGGGCTTGGGATGGCTAGAATGGGGAATTATTTGCTCCTTTAAAATGCAAATTTCTGTAGTTTCAAAGGGAAGGAAGTGCATGGAACAATGTGGCCCTAGCTCTCTACACTCGAAATTAGGGCTTGTGGTATGGATTAGCAATAAAGCATTTGTCTAGCATGCACCAGGCCCTGAGTTTGAACCCCAACAGTACAAAGTCTTTTTTTTTTCCTTAAAATAAAACTAACATTTTAACCTTCAGTTCTACAATACTGAATGAATCTGCAGGGAAGAACTCCAGAGCCAACAAGGGAAAGGAAAACTCTCATCTTGTACATACCTTCTGTACTAGTGCTTCTTTGTACCTGTGTTAAGGGAAATTTTAGTGAGTGTTGGCAGAGTTGCCTCATATTACTGGGAAAACTCTGGGGTTCTTAGTCTCACTGATAATAGAATTTAAGAACAGATTCAAAAAGAAGCCTGGAGATAATTTTGTTATCTTTTAAAGAAAATCCACAAGGCAAACAAGTTGTAAATTTCTACACCTTTTGGAAAAGGGAAAGAAATAAAAGGAAGAAAGATAGAAAGCCATGCTATTTATTAGGCATGAATGTTGGTTAAATTGGCACTGCTTGTGGCTGGCTGCGCCCCGCAGTGGTCATGCCAACAGAGCAAGAGTACTGGAGTCACGAGCCATAGTTACGATTTTAGAGCTTTATTGGGAGGGAGAGAGAGAGAGAGAGAGAGAGAGAGAGAGAGAGAGAGAGAGAGGAAGAGACAGAGAGAGAGACAAAGAGACAGAGGGACCAAGCAGAGGGAAGAGAGCAGAAAGAGAAAAGGAATGCGCAGAGGGCCCACTGCTTTTTAGGCTGGGACACCATTGTAGGCTGATGACATAATTAAGGACATAGTCATTATAATGAAGGGCTGCCTGTAATGGACAGTGGTGAGAGAGCATCAGAGAAAGACTAAGGAAACCCAGAGTACCCCAGAAAGCATACTTAGATGTTGCTAGCATCTTAAAGAAGAATCTAGGTAAAGAAATGCACATTATCACAGGGATAAGTATTTCTCCTACCTCATTAACATAGTTTATGGTTGATTGTAGATGTAACTGGCTTGTTAAATAAGAAACACAGAACCAATTGCAGAGTTAAAAACCACGAGGTCAGAGCAAGAGCAGAAAACCTTACACTTCACTGCTTCTGCTGTCCTTCCTTTCCGAAAGAGACCTACTTCTGTGCGTCCTGTCTATTTAAAGACTTTCTGTTCTGTTTTCTCATTGATTGTAAACCCAGCCACATGACCTCCTCATCACTGCCTGTTTGTACAGACCTCCAGGTCTTCTATGGTTGGTATTGAGATTAAAGGCGTGTCTGCCATGCTGGCTGTGTCCTTGAACACACTGAGATCTACCTAGCTCTGCCTCCCAAGTGCTGGGATTAAAGGCGTGCACCACTACCGCCCAGCTTCTGCTCTGGCTTGCTCTGACCTCAAGGCAACTTTATTAACATACAAATAAAATCACATTTCAATGCAAATAAAATATCACTATAGTTGACCTTGTTCACATGGTGCTCATGTCCAACTGAATTGACTTTTAAAGGAAGAGATAATGTTATGTTTACACCTGAAGGTAGATTCAGATCTTTACTGTAACATTCCCTAGTCTAAACCAGTAAGTGAAATTATTCAGGAGATAATCTGAAACTGAGGAAAACATAGGACATGTTTTTACCACACGATCTAAAACTCTAATTTTTAATCTGATCACCAGTGGGGATTAGTGTCTCAATTGCAGGCACTAATTTATCTTACTAAAATTCAACCAGCTCCCTTGGGACACCTGGCAACCACCATTCTACTCTGTGAGATATACTTCTTTAAAAAGTTTATGTCTAATTAAAGAAGCATTTGAGGTCACTTAATACACTATTAACTTTTTCAAACTACCCATTCAGCTGTATTCTTGAAAACAACAACAACAATAGAAGAGAAGTGTAAAAGGCCCCATTTAAATTGTTTGCTTTCTTTAATATTGTTTACTTTCAATGGGAAGTATGTGTTAAGCATTAATTAGATAAGCACCAGATCTAAGGCTGATTCACTGTAGTGTGAACTCAACAACAACATGAACTTACGGATGTAAAATATGGGAGTGAGCAAAAAGATGAAAATAGTTTCAATTAAAAGAGTTTTCATGAATTATTGAGTATCTGTGCAAAATGAATACAGAATAATTTTATCATTATAGAGGGAGTATTGAGCCCTCACACAGACTCCTGCTCAATAAGACCTGAAAGAATGGAAAGGCAATAGTAGATCTAACAATCTTAGCCTGGTAAAGGCATCTTAAGTCTCTGCTTAGTATTTTAATCTCACAGTCCTGTTCTTAAGGTCAGGACAGTCATCCCTGCTGGGCTTCATGATGACAACTGCAGAGCATACCATCATGTGGACTTATTATAGATTTAATAACTAGAAAAAGGTTACAGTTGAAAATTTGGAGATGACAGGTAAAAATAGGAATAAAGGAAGAAAAAAGAGGAAAGTCATTTCCATTGTATCATTAACATAAATTTTGTAAGAAAAAAAATCCAATGATCAATATTACTTTAAATGAAGCTGTGTTCTCTGGTTATCATTTTCTTAAGATTTGGCCATTAACCACAATAAATTCTGTATCTTACATAAGTTTTAATAGCTACAAAAATCAATTAAATTGATAAGAAACCTTATAAATGGATAATAGTTTGCTATCCCTCAATATACCTCACCTTAGGCTCTCTCAGAAAACTGTTTTAATTATGAAGCTTGACTTTGTGTTTTATCACTTTGGTCAGCATAATACATATTTCAGAGCTTGTGTTTTTCTAGAATAAAGTGAACATTTTCCTCTACAGTACATTAAAAAAAAAAAAACCACTGTTCAATAAATGTATTTAGACTTTTAAAAAGCCACTTATGAACCAGAAGTTTCAGAGAAGTGGTTATATCATACAGGGTAGATATACCCTTTTATTTTCACCTTTTATTTTCTGTATGGCTTTTGGTTATTTCAACTGCAACATGATGTTAATAGGTGCACCTAACCTCATAGAACTGTATGTGGCAAAACTGATGTAATGTGCCTGACACATAACTAGCACAGTAACTCTTAATTGCATTCATTATTGGTGTCTACTACTAGGAGACAAAAAGCATAGTTGTTAAGATTAGCGGCAGATGAAGGCAGGTAATGACAACAGTGTATAAGACGTTCAGGCTCTTAAAAGCCTTGAAAGGTCTTTCATCATTTTTTCCATTCCATTAGTAAGGAGAAGGAACTGACTACGTTTTGAGCCATAGGGCACTGAATTAAAATGAAGTAACTGTAGACCCTCAAATAAACAGCAGCTGTATAGCATAGAAAACTCTATCTAAGCAACGTCAGTTATTGCAGCTGTGAGTGTATGGGGTTTTTTGTTGTTTGTTTTAATAATGAATTGTTAAGCGTCGTGCTTTATTTGGAAGGTATACATCCAAGACATACAGAAGTGACAAACAGATGAGATGAAACGTAGGAAGTGTTACAGTGGACCCACTGCATGCTGACTAACACTGCCCAGTCCATGAAGTCAGGAAGCTCACTGGACGGATGTGCTGGGCAGAGAGACATCTGGAAGAATGCAGGAAGAAACTCAAGGGACAGAGGACATGAGGGAAGGACTGATAGCTTTCTGTCCTATTTTTTCTGAGTTTCCTGCTTCCCCTTGGTTTAAATTTATCAGCCAGAGCCTTCTGTCCCCATCCTTACTGGGCCCTCAGAAAACCTGTTTCTAATCCCTGTGGAAATGGCAATGTATCTACACTGGAAGTAAAAGAAGGAACTAAGAACCTACTGACACTCTGGCCATGTGGAGGGAAGAACTGAAATTCTAGGAAGGTATTCTGAGATGATGGGCCATATAGCTCAAATAGGATTGATTACCTATGGACAGCCAATGGGGTGAATGGAAGTCTAAAAAACAACTTTGGGAGAATTCCATTAGCTTTATAGGTAATATAAATGTGAAAATCAGCATACAGTACAAGTAATCTTTGGAGAAGCTATTAGAATTATTCTAGAAAGATCTTTTTCAAATATATGATGGTTTTTATTTACAACTTTGTAGATGTAACTGTCTTGTTAAATAAGAAATACAGATCCAATTGCAGAGTTAAAAGCCACGAGGTCAGAGCAAGAGCTGAAAACCTTACCCTTCACTGCTTTTGCTGTCTTTCCTCTCCACAAGAGAGCTATCTCTGTATGTCCTTTCTTTTTATAGACTATCTGTTCTGCTTTCTCATTGGTTGTAAACCCAGCCACTTGACCTCCTCCTCATCACTGCCTGTCTGTACAGACCTCCAGGTCTTCTATGGTTGGTATTGAGATTAAAGGCGTGTGTCGCCATGCTGGCTGTATCCTTGAACACACAGAGATCTGCCTAGCTCTGCCTCCCAAGTGCTGAGATTAAAGGTGTGCACCACCACTGCCCAGCTTCTGCTATGGCTTGCTCTGACCCCAATACAGTGATATTTTATTTGTATTGAAATGTGATTTTATTTGTATGTTAATAAATTTGCCTTGAGGTCAGAGCAAGCCAGAGCCACAAGCTGGGTGGTGGTGGTGGTGGTGGTGGTGGTGGTGGTGGTGGTGGTGCATGCCTTTAATCCCAGCACTTGGGAGGCAGAGCTAGGTAGATCTCGGTGTGTTCAAGGGCACAGCCAGCATGGCAGAATAGTGGGAAGCAGAAGGCTGAGAGGAGACACTGGCAGCCGCTGCCAGGAGAAGCAACATGTAAAGACACTGCTATGCCATAAGCCATGTGGCAAAGTATAGACTAACAGAAATGGATTAATTTAAGATAGAAGAAGTAGATAACAAGAAGTCTGCCATACATACAGTTTGTAAGCAATATAAGTTTCTGTGTGTTTACTTGGTTGGTTCTGAGCCTCTATGGGCCTGGCAGGTGAGAGAGATTTGTCCTGACTGTGGGCCAGGCAGGAAAACACTAACTATACCCCAAGGCAACTTTATTAACATACAAATAAAATCACATTTCAATGCAAATAAAATATCACTATACAACTTTATTGGCAAAAAGGGGAGAAGTTTAAACAGCTTTAATACAGGGCATTGTAGCTGATTCTGTTAGGATGAACAAGTTCATTCTCAGTGTCCACCTAATTGTCCAGATGTATAATACTAAACCTACATATGCAGTTTCCTTTATCAAGTACAGTGCTCACCTTTCACACAGTCTTAAAAAACATATAAATATAAAAGAAAGGAAACTACTCATTAAAAAAATGCATCAAAAGGAAGGTATTTTAAGTATGAATTTGTTGTTCCTGGAAATAACACATGCCCATTGAAAATCAAAAGCTGGAGAAGCAGTTACACTTCCTATGGGAGTGGACAGTTACAACAACAAGCATCTTCTGTAATGACCATTTTCAATTTGTTATCAACTACTCTAAACTTACCATGCGATGTAGAAAAGTCCAAAGAGAAGACATATGGAAAGTATCCCTTTTTTGGAGGACAATATCCCTCCAGAATCATCATGGAGAAATAAACATCCTGTTGATTCTAGGTGGCAAAACAATTTACATAGTCAGTTTCAATTCATGTTGGTCATGTTGAGCTGACCTGATTTTCTTCATTGACTTGTTTGGTGTCATTCTTCTAGATCAAGTGTGTGTTTGAAATTCATCCTAAGTTGGTCAATGATGATGATGAGGAAGCTGATGATAACCATTGCATTCAGGGAACAGGTGGTGATGAGGTTGATGATTCTATGGGTATAAATGACATAGATGTAAGCCTGTACATCCCAAGAGATGTGAAAAGGGCAGGTACACTGTAACCAGTCTTGAAAGATTCAACACATGTGCTTCAGATAAAGATGAGAACAAATTAAGAGAAGCTTCTGGAGGTTGGGCTGAAAATAGTGAAAGAAGTGATTTGAAGGAGGACAACAGAGTGGGTTGGGGGACAAGAAAATGGATCCATCAATGCTGTTCCTGTTGATGAAAATCTGTTCACTGGGGGAGATCTGGATGAGCTAGAAGAAGAATTAAACTCCAGAGAGATTTTGATTAAGAAATAAGTCCAAGCGAGGTCTATTATTTATTTAAAAGGAGAAAACATTCTTTCCACTAAAAAGTAATAAAAACACAAATTTTAGCACTATAACCACTAATGAAGGTTTACTTCTCTGAAAAGCCAGTTTGATTTTTTTCTATAACATACTGAGGAATTTCACTGTAATAGCAATTTCAGTTATTATTAACATCATTTATATTCATATGCAGAAAACCCACATGTTATAATCAGTCTCCTCTTCTGGGTTGACAGAGGCCATACTTTAGATATTAATAAGATCAGGTATCAATTCTGCACTCTTTTCTAAATTGTTTTTCTCAGATGAGAATTGATAAGTGAGTTTTGTCCTCCTCCATGAACGATTTTCCAGAATCAAAACAAGTTATGTGGTTAAACTTAATTCCTCTAAACCTATTTCGTGTTATGTGTTTCAAAATTATAAGGAGAATCTCAGCTGATATTCCAAAACCAGCAATTAATCCAAAATAAAAAATGGTAGCTAATAACCTACTTCAGAAAGTCTGAGCTTTATCTTGTTTAAAAACACATCTAGGACTAAGGCAGAGAGGAGGAGAAGCCCAGTGATTTGTTACATATGTGCCTAATGTCCATCATAGAAAACACTATAAAGCAAAAGACTGTCCACACTGAGACTCTTTCTAATACACAACCGAAAACTATGTGCCCCAAATAGCTCATAAAATAGAAAACTAAACCCAAAGGCTTAATCTAAAACAAAGAAAAACATACTATGTAGAGAATACTGTCAGTGATTCTTGAGAAACCATGAAGATGGACTATGAGAATAATAAAAACATGAAGTGGCTGAGGCACAAGGTCAATTTTTAATGACTTCACATTTCTCCAACTGAGGGGCTTGCATGCTTTCCTGTCCAGAGGCAGTAACTCTTCAATAGAGCTATCAAAATAGTTTTTAAAATAAGTTATTTCTATTTTAAATTTATCCCCACTGAAGGTATGACATCCATATCCCTAGATTTAAATCCACATTTGATCAATTTATAACCATTATAAATCAGTATAATTTTTTTAAAAAAACTTTGTTTTTAAAGAATTCTTTAATTTCAGGCTTCTTGAATAAAATCTTGTTCTCTTCCAAATACATTTTATGACTTTTTCTCAACTGTGTATTCTGATGTTTAAGACTTGAATACTAAGTCTTCATTTTCTGATGCTCTCTAGTGCCCAACATTGTTCTTCCAGCCTGAGTCTTTTCTTAATTGGGGGAAAATAAAGAACAGGTTAGGACAATTGTTCACATGATCCTCCATCTCCTTACCTTAGTGTTCTTGTCATGAAGCATGTATCTTTGATCCTTTAATATTACTCAAATAACCAGTTTTCTGTTATATTTCTAAATTCACCACATTACTAATCTTATAGCTTTGTTTGTTTGTTTTGTCTTTATAACATGAACATATAAGAAAATAGAAGAAGGAACCTAAATTGAGAAATTGTCTCCAACAGACTGGGCTGTGAGCATGTCTGAGGGAGGCCCAGTCCATGGGGAGTGGTAGCTCACTGGGCAGATGGGCCTGGGCTGTATAAGAAAGATACTAGAACAAACTGAGGGAAGCAAACCAGTATTACACAGTGGCCTCTGCCTCAGATCTTGCCTCCAGGTTCCCACCTTGACTTCCCTGGATGACAGACTGTAACTTTGGTCTGAGTTTTATCACAGCAACAGAAAGCAAACTAGAATGTTCTACATGTTTTATTATTTGCTTTGACTGTGCTGTATGATAGTCTTTACTGAGCTCCGCCCTGGTTGTTCTCTCATAAACGATTTTTCTAAGATGAGCTCTTTATTTATAATCATTAAGGCATGGGTCAGGATCTGGATATTTTCTATTATAACTCTCCATCTAGTTCATAAATGATTTAAGTAGTTCAAACGTTGTGAAAACATGTTGCATTTTGAAAACTCCCATTGGTGGAGGTAGCATGGCTGGCATGCAGAGGAAAGGAAAGCAAACAGATCTGAAAAGGGCTGTCAATTAGGAAGTTGAGCCTATAGATAGAACTTATTGAGGGATTTGGCCATTATCTTAAAGACATTAGATTCCACAGATGAAATAATGTGAAGTCTGAAGGGACAGAAAAGCCAAAATGTGGGAAATAAATAGAACAGGTTTTTTTGTTTGTTTGTGTGTTTGTTTTTTGATTGGCTACAAAAGAAAGAGCTAGAAGAATTCAGGTAAAAGGAAACAAAAGAGTTTAAAGGGTTATCAACCCAAGATGGAAAGAACAAAGCTAGTTTGGGAATCAGAGATGTTTGAATCTTTTGGTTATCAGTCAAGCAGGCCACAGGCTGAGTCATCAGTGTCCTGCAGGACACCTGTATTCCTGGAACTTCTTACTTACATACAGGCCGGTCTCACGACAAGGAATAGGGCTATAGGTAGGTAGAAACACATCACAGAGCCAGAGATAGAATTCTGTGGATAGACAAGGAATAAGAAAACTTCAGCTCGGCCTGGCGGTGGTGGTGCATGCCTTTAATCCCAGCACTCGGGAGGCAGAGCCAGGTGGATCAATTTGAGTTTGAGGCAAGCCTGGGCTACCAAGTGAATCCCAGGAAAGGTGCAAAGCTACACAGAGAAATCCTGTCTCGACAAACCGAAAGAGAGAGAGAGAGAGAGAGAGAGAGAGAGAGAGAGTAGTTAGAGTATTCCTGCCTGGCCCACAGTCAGGACAAATCTCTCTTACCCGCCAGTCCCACAGTCACTCAGACCCAACCAAGAAAGCACACAGAAACTTATATTGCTTATAAACTGTATGGCCATGGCAGGCTGCTTGTTATCTACTTCTTCTATCTTAAATTAACCCATTTCTGTTAATCTATACTTTGCCACATGGCGTGTGGCTTACCAGTGTCTTTACATGTTGCTTCTCATGGCAGCGGCTGGCAGTGTCTCCCTCCAGCCTTCTACTTCCCAGAATTCTCTTCTCTCTTGTCCCGCCTATACTTCCTACCTGGCCACTGGCCAATCAGAACTTTATTTACACAGAGCAATATCCACAGCAAGAGAGAGAGAGAGAGAGAGAGAGAGAGAGAGAGAGAGAGAATGAATGTCAGCTCTTACAAGGAACCAATAGAAAACAGGAATTAGGTACACTGCTTTGGAGCAGTGGACTAGGAGGAAGAAGTAATGATGATTCCAGGGAGGCTATGTACTGTGTTGTCAAGAGCAGGCTGCATGCAATTCGATAAAAGCGAATTCACATCTCAGCTTAGGCACTTGCTAAGTGTGTGGCCTGTGTGAGGTACTTGGCCACTTGCTGCTCAAGTTTCTTCACATGTGTGTTGAAGTAACTGAAACCAGCTTCACAAAAATATTGTAAAGAATGCATAAAAACTTAGGGTAAAACTTCAATTTGTTCTTGAGAAGGATGGGAATTAGGGGACCTGTGTGTGAGCGCTACAACCTTTGGGCACTAGGGACAAGCCATATCATAGAGCTGAGTTGGAAAGGATAAACATTTTGTAGGTTACCTGCCTCAAGAAAGAAAAGAAAATGACAACCAGGTACAGGAAAATATTGCTAAGCAGAGTCAGCAGCCCATTGAGAAGGGCAAGCACCATCTGTGATACTGCTCTCCTGAGGAACCCACAAGATTATTTTTCCAGATTTCTAGACTGACAGATAATGAACAGAGGACTGGTGGGAAACAGGGTGTTTGATGGGGTGGTTGAAGTGACTGCTGAATCAGGAATGAGGGCTTACACATGGAAAGACGTGAAACCCAAAAGGTCTTAGAAGACTGAAAGTCTATGCTAAGAGTATTTCAAGAATACCAGAAAGAATGTCAGGAGCAGGAAGGAACTGGGCAGAACTCAAAGTCGATTCTATAGATGAGAAGGAGAGTAAAGTCATGGACTGAAGAAGAGATGGAAAAGTGAGAACATGAGGAGTCTGGGACACAAAGAGAGCATGATCAGGAAAGGTATGTTGGCATGAGGAGCAAAGGGAGGTGATTGGGAGTGACAGAAATTTGGATTGGAATAAGTATGAACCAGATGCCACAGTCATGGGGTTTAGCTCATGATGCTGATGACATTTAGAGACCAGCATTGCTGAATAATGTAAAGAATATGAAAACCTACATTGATCTTTACCCATTGACTATAGATAATCAAGAAGAGTCTTCAAAGTCTCCTAATGAGGAAATTTCTGTCTCTGTCTCTGCCTCTGCTCTCACACTGTGTGTGTGTGTGTGTGTGTGTGTGTGTGTGTGTGTGTGTGTTACTGGGTATTGAACTCAGTGCCTTGTATATGCTAGTGATCCAGTGGTCCATATGTTCAGCCCCAGCTATAAAATTCTTAAAGGAACAGTCAATACTTTCCATAATCCTGGAGTTTCAGGATGGAGCTTAACTCACAAACTGACACTGGAGCTGCACAAGGAATGGTTTAGAATGATGCCATGAAATTCATTCTCAGTTTTCATGAATCCATTAAACTGTTCCCAAATCACAAATGACTGCTTAACTCTTAAAAATTTTAGAATTCTTAATTCATGTAAAACAAAATTTTAAGATACTCAAGACTTCCCTCCAAAGCAGAAAAGTTAGTTGCATGTTGATATTTTTCTTCATTCAGAATTCAGTAAATATTCACTGAACAGCAAGTGCATGCCAGGCATTGTTCCATATATTGGGAAAAACAGTGAAGGAAAAGGCAAACAAGCCCCAAGTTGAGGAAGCTCAGTTCTAAGGGAGAAACACAGATAAAAATAATATGTGTTACTTTCAGGTAGAAGTGAAGTGAAGTGAGAATTAGGGTATGAGGTCTCCAGGGATGCTGGGAGACAGCCACTTTCCATTGGGTTCAAAAACCACTGGTGACAAGGTGCCTTTAGTAGGGAGCTGATGTAAAAGAGCAAGCTCTTTGAAGATCTGGGAGCAGTGTAGGTAGTATACATAAAGATGATAAAGGGATGAAGGATCGCCAGCAAGACCAGTTTAGTAGAGAGGATGAAAACAAGATCAATGCGTATTCTGCAGTCTAATGAGTGAGGAACAGTTTTCTCCAAATTCCGATGTATTTTATCCTAAGTATCACCCCAGTGATAATTCCAATTTCAAGGACTACATACATGGTGGTTAACAACAGACTTTGGGAGTTGTGCATACATCTGTAACTGGAAGCTTTCCTGTGTCCTGCCTGGCCCCACAGCAGCTTATAAAATAATATTTCAGAGGCTTAATATTAATTACAAACTATTTGGTCAATGGCTCAGGCTTACTGTTAGCTAGCTGTTACATCTTAAATTAATCCATGTATCGCCGTATGTCTCATGGCTTTGCCTGTGTTCTATTAAATCTTGCTACCCCTGCGGTTCCTAGTGTCTTCCCTGACTCCACATTTCTTCTCCCTTGTATTTGTTTGGATTTCCTGCTTGGCTATGACCTGTCATGTCATAGGCCAAAACAGCTTCTTTTTTAACCAAAGGTAGCAACAACACACATTCACAGCATACAGAAAGGCCAACCCCTAGACTACGTCTCTGTGGTAGAGTAACTTGCCTATGCATGAACAAAGCTCCATGTTTGATCTCTAGCACTGCACAAAGAAGACAGTGACTCTAGTTGCATTTAAATTCTGACCTTTGGTGACAGAGAGATGGCTGAGCATTTAAGTGTATTTGCTGATCTTCCAAAGGACCAGAGTTCAAGTCCCTCATAATGTGGCTCAGAACCATCTATCACTCTAGTTCTAGAGGATCTGATACTCTCTTTTGCCACAGGAGTGCAAGCGGGACATAGGCATACATGCAGGCAAAAAACTCAAAACACATAAAATAACGTGAAATTGTTTAAAATGAGTAAGTTAATGCAGACCCCTTTAAGCTGTTTGCCTTGGTAACCTTCCACATACCAGAATTATTCTGACATACCTTATAACCTATAACACAGAAGTAATAATGATAACTGCCTCAGACTATTAAAAGGATTAAAAGATAGCCTAGTCATAGGGAGATGCTAGTTAAAGAAATGCTTGATATAAGCAAAGTGCTTCTTATAAAATGTAATTCTACCACCACCTCTCCTACCCCATTGCATTATTTAGGGGAAACAAAACCTTAAGTTTTTTTCCCTTAATGATTATTGTTGGTTCTGAGTATGATATAATTTAACCAACTCTACAGGAAGCAACTTGTTGGTTTTTCTTCGTGAGATCTAGAGTAGTGACAGCCTGGGTGTCACTATGGTGTGAACCTGTGAAACTCACTGATTGCAATAGTTTTAAGGGGCATGGCTGATTGTAAAGGGTTTCCTACAGAGCTCCTGCTGAATATAATTGAAAGACACACTGTGGACTGCTACCCAACCAGGTGAATTTTTTCCTGCAGAAAAATTATGCTCATGTGGGTGCACACCCACAGACATATAGACATACAGACACACAGACACACACACACAAGTTCATACACTTACTTTAGTTGCTGAGATGCAAACATCTCCTATTTTACCATAGGAGTAAAAAAACACAGAAAATCTTCTGCCACTCCTATGTTAGATTTTTTTAAAACTAATAAAATTGGACATAGTGGTTATGAGGCAACAAGTATGTAGAGAAAATATCTTTTAACATCTTTACATTTCTAATTTCAAGTGTGGGCTTAAAGTTCTTGACATTGAAAGTTGCCTAAAATATCTCTATACTAAATGTACAGGATGTTCTGTAGGGAAAAAAATTATGAAATTATTGAATTTCTTAGTAAAGAAACCGAGAGTAGCCTAAAGCACATGAAAATTGTTGAAAAGTATTTCTATACAGTACCTCCTTGGAAAATAGTAAAGAAATGTCCAAAAAAAGGCTTTATGTAACATGTGAAGTAGTGTGAATTTAAACTTACGTAGATGTTATTTACTATGAGTCAAATGAAATTAGGCTGGTTATTAGGAATTTCTAAAGTGAAATGACTTTCATTTATCATGTACTTTGTATAAAAGAAAGCAAATACTATGATCTATTTATTAAATAAATTAACTTTATTACATAAAATTTACACATGTACTCCTAAAGTCTAAAATGTGGATCTTTTTCTTCTTACTATTATTTTAAGACCATGTCTCACTATGTAGACCAGACTGGCCTTTAATTCACAGAGATCAGCCTGCTTCTGCCTTCTAAGTGCTGGGATTAAAGATATGTGTGACCATGTCCAACTAAAATGTGATTTCTAAAAAGAACATTGTTGACACGTTTTGGATTTGCTTTGTTAACATACAAAATGTAAACACTTGAGGAGAGTTTGAGATTAAACCAAATCTGTTTGCTTTGATTTCAAGATGATGTAGCTAGGTTCTAAGTAATTTCACTATGCCACAAAAGTAAAACTAGAACTTCTTACATTACATTATGATTTTTCTTTTAATTTTAGGTCTAACAAGTATATTACTTAATTTTTTCTTGCCCATCACTGACTAGCAATATTATACAGGATGGAAAATCATATCTTCAAGTTTCTTTAACATTATATCAAATCATTGATATACGTATTGATCCTTTTATTGTCGGTAATGAAATGTGTTTTTTAAACTATGCTTCTAATTTTAGAGTATTAAAATTATAAAACCCTAAGTAAAAGTCCATGGATTAGGTTTCCCCTGGGAAGCACAAAAGAGAGGCTTTATGTCTTACATGTATATAACCTCTAACTCAGTGAACCTATTTTCTCTGACATGCTTCTTCAATGCTCTGTGATCTTTATTCTTATTTCATTTTTGTTTACAGAAATCCAGGCACAAAGCAGAAAGTGTGGATTTATGTGGTGCACAGATAGAATGGGCCAAGGAGAAATCAAGCAGAAAGAGTGTCTTTCAGGTAGGAATGCCACACGTACTCAATTTATTCCTGTTTCCTCTGAACTGGAGCTCTCTTGGGTAATCAGAATAAGACTACCTTCCTGGGATGTTTTCATGTGCATGAACTACTTGTCTGAAGGTCATTATGAAAGACTGACTCTCTACTTTTCCTGGTGGAACCATGGGTTTATTTTGTGTTTTTCCCTGATGACTGGTTACTATCTAAACAAAAAAATAGATGCTGTGTGTCGATTATTTTACAACGTCATTGAATTTTGCGATGTATTTGAAAGTTGTTTGGGGTGCCAACCTAGAATGCTTTGCTTAAATAGATGTGACAGGGCATTCTCAAACATACACAAATTAAGATTCACTAATTATAAGCTATTCTGACTCATTGTCCTTCCTGCCTCCAGTCATTGAAAACTTACTAGCAGAAGTAAGGAGCAGGGGAGAGCATAGCAGCCTGGTGGGGATGGCAAGGAGATATGAAAGGGAACTGAGAGAGAAATCAGAATGCATTACATACATGTAAGAAGTTGTCAAGGCACAAATTTAATTAATAATAAAATTTATAGCAGATCCTTTTATATTGAATATTTTCACTTTGGGAAGAAAAATTGCTATGATTGATAAACAATCATAATCATATTCCACTGAGTGTAAAATAAACCACAAAATCCTTGAATGACTGAAAATCAGAAACTTTGGTATTTCATATGGGATGTTACCATTTGATAATCATTATTTGACATGATTTTAAGCAATTATTTAGCAATTATTTCAGATTATAAGTTCGATCTGTTTTTCCATTTTAGGTGATATACAATGTTTAAATTTTCAATTTTGTTTTATTTTAGAATTATTTCATTTAGGAGTGAAGGAAATGGATTAATATTGATTAATATTAAATATTTTCTGCAGTAATTCTACTTTTTAAGAAAAAGTTATTATGTAACAAAAACATTGATGAACTCAGTATAAGGATCTTATAGTAGTATAGGTGGGTTGCCTGTCCCGCTTCTGTTCATATGAGGGGCAATAATTCACTTCCAGCACGTCCAGTACGGATTACTTCCTCCAGGAACTTATTCAGATGTATTAAAGTAATTCAAGTCTATTCAGATTTAAAAAGAAAAAAAACTATACATGTCCTAGAAGAAATTATCTTTCTGTTTCTAGTTTTACTCTACTTAAATATAGAGATGTTTTTAACCAAAAATTAAGTGAAAGGATAGATATAATTATCATCTGTCAACTAAAAATAAAATTTTAAAAAAGAAAGAGGAAGGAAGGAAGGAGGCAGGCAGGCAGGCAGGCACATGGAGAGGGTGGTGATCTCAAACCAAATGGCAGATTATTTAGAGAATCAAGGTATACATAATAAAATGAACTTTATTTGAGATTGAGAAGGTAAGGATCAGTAAAAATAATCCTCTCCTCTGATCTCTTTCTCTTGGTGTTATTCTGACACTAATAATAAAACATAAAGGTCACAATTCTAGTCTCTGACCATCTAAGACAGTGATTCCCAACCTCTGAGTCACGACCCCTTGGGAAACCTCTATCTCCAAACAATATTTACACTATGGTTCATAACAGCAGCAAACTACAATTTTGAAGTAACAACGAAAATAATTTTATGGCTGGAAAACACTGGTCTAGGGCATAGTCAAATAAGCTAAATGTTGTAGGCTTACATATTTGTGGGTCCCCCAATTAATAAAGTTGTAAAAGAAAAAGATCAAGTACAATTTTAAGAACATAATGTTTGTACAATGGAACATTTCTTAGATCTTTGAGGCCAGTCTTTCTGCATCTATCTCTTTAAAGTTTCAATTAGACCAAAAATGATGCTGCTGTTAACTCTGATACACAAATGATGATGTATGTTGTCCTTAGCATTTTGAAATACTGTTAATGTTCATTCTTTTGTAATTTCTAATTTATTAAAATATATGTACTTCTGAACACAGGTTCTTCCAATGACATTGACGTCTATTTCGCCTTTTACAAATTTAGTGGCTTGAAAATTCTTGTCATCTATTTTTGTTTGTAATATAACTGAATAATTCATGGGGCCTTGGGCTGTCAGTATTTAGACAGGTGATTGGTAGGTGGGTAAATATGTAAATAGATAGATAGATAGATAGATAGATAGATAGATAGATAGATGATATATAGATCATAGGTGAATAAATTCCTGATAGTTTTGTATATAGAAATAAAAGGTTATTTTTTGTTTGTATCTTAGATGGTCTTTTAATAAAAAACCTGAAAGATCAGATGCAACCAGCCACTAGTTCTTACCTCTGTGAAATCCTCAGTCTAGAGAGAATGAGTTCCTGTTTCCTCATGCCTTATATACTTTTCTCTGCCCAGACATCACTTCCTGGGATCAAAGGCATGTGTGCTTCCCAGTATGGGATTAAAGGTGTGTGCCAGTTTCGTGGCTCTGTTTATAGTGTGACCTTGAACTCACAGAGATCCAGATGGATCTCTGCTTCCCAAGTGATAGGATTAAGGGTGTGTGCCGCCAGCCACCACCTGACCTCTATGGCTAATCTAGTGGCTGGCTCTGTCCTCTGATCCTCATGCAAGTTTATTAGGGTACACAATATATCACCACAGTTATTATAAAGATATTATGAAGAGCAAAGTTAAAGGAAAATTCTGGTATCATTTTCTGTTCATTCATTGTGGATAAATCATCTGACTTGCCATGAGCTTAGGTAAAACTTACTAATATACATCCATAGAGTAGATCAGAACAGTCAGCTGTTTGAGCAGAATAACAAATTATTTTTATAGTTCTGTTAACAAAGAAGCATTGGGAAGAATTTGCCAGACAACTAAGTCCAGATGACGTGCATCAATATTTGATTAGCTACATTAGCTGGGATAACTCTCAGCTGATCAGAATAAACATGATTATATCTCAAAAACATGGTATTAAGGCATGGGTGGGTGTTTGAGTGCATGTAAGGGTCTCCTTACCTACTGAATAATGAAACGTTTCTTCCCGACTGAAAAAGATCCTTCTAACTTTAGCTGAGGTATCACATCAAAAATAGTTTTAGGATTCCAAGTTTGAATTAGGCTTGATATTCAATCTCAGCCTATGAATTATAGATTACAGACAGCAAATGACTATTGAGATTTTTAGTTCCAGAAGAATCAAAGAAGAGCAAAATTAGAAATAATTTAAAATTTGAAATCTGTCTTTAAAAAGTTGATGGATTGGCAATTATATACCACATAATTATCATGTCTATAGAGAAGTCAAACTTGAAATGAATGGGAAAACAAACAAAAAATTGTGAGTGCCTGAGATATGCTGGGAGCACACATTTTTTGATACAGAAAAATGAAATATTTTTCATTCACTGTTTGTACTTTTTAGAAATCTGACTTGTTCATTTTCTGTATTTAACAAAATCCAAGTTTTATTTACAGTCAAATTTCCATCAAACCCAGTGTGGATTCAGGCTTCTTCTAATAGTTCATGCTAATATCATAGAGACAAAATTATAGCTTTAGTATGTAGTAACTCTTGGTAAATCAAAATGATATTCACTTTCTGAGACCAGGAACCTCTGCCTATTTTGGAACAGAATCTACTTCTGTCTGATAGGCATTGTTCAATACCAAGTACCATTTTATAAAGTGCTGTTCTCTTCTATAGTACATGATCTAGGACTTGTAATCACAGGTGTCAAAGAATGTATAAATACATCTTTAAAGCATTATTAGGTGTACATTTATATTGAATTACTTGATCTTAGAAAAAGCAGTGAGCATTTGCAAACACACACACACACACACACACACACACACACACACACACACTCACACACAAGCAAGCTTTGCACTTAGGAAAGAACCATGCAAATTCTAAACTAAATTAGTCAATGTCCATCCCTCTAACTTTGTTTAATTCTTCAGAAAGGGGGAAATCATGGACCATCACAATTTTGATGTAGCTTGAGAAAGCATTTAGCCAGTGAGTAATTTAGGATGAACTTTGGACAAGTTTTCTTAGTTAACTAAAAGCAATGCCAGGTCTTCATCGGCGAGAGCCTGGGCAAAAAGATTTATGCACAAATCACATGTTTTAAACATTTCTGCTAAGTGCTGGTTTGCTCTTTGGTCTTTAGCCTGAAATTTAAAGCACCAAGGATTAAAAGGATTACAACATAATCTTAAATAATCCCAAATGTCATTTACAGAGAGATAGTTGTAATAACTAAACAAAACTCTACTAAAGGGTGGCAGTACTGTAGGACAGCATCCAAAGCATAAGGGGAGCGATTGTCTTTTCTTTTCTCACTGGCTACATTAGGTGCTTACGTGGCCTCGCATCAGGAAGTTTAACTGATAATATAGTTGTGAAGTCAGCTACAGAAACACAAAATTTTGGAGAAGCTTTAAAAAAATCTTACTGTTTTGAAGTTGAAGGGAAATTTTCAGTAAGGTGCTTTTCCTTCCTTTGAGTTTGAGGCTTTCTGAATGATGTTTTTGGAAGTCTAGTGTGGGGAATTCATGACATGCTGTCAAACAAAGGACACAATACAAACATGATCCTAGGTTCCTAGGGATGCCACTTGTTAAAAATCAGGAACTGGGCATGGTGGTGGAAACCTTTAATCCCAGTCCTTCTGAGGCAGATGCAGGTAGTCTCTGTGAGCCTGCAGAGTGAGTTCAAGGACAGCCTAGAAACCCTGTCCTAAAAATTAATTAATTAATTAATTAATTAATTAATTAATTAAAACAGAAACAAGACTAAAGACAAAACAAGGTAACCAATTCCATTCCATTAAGTTATCACATGATACTCTTTCCTGTCACATAAAACAATTTTAGATGTAAGACTAGAAATTATTGCAGTGACTGTATGTATTGAACCAGGAGACTGGGCATGCTCTTGCTGATCAGATTATTCCTGCTGGGGCTAGACCAGAATATATTTAGTATAACAAACAACAAAGAAAACAATTAGGAAATTCTATCAACAATAGAATTTTTTGTTTGTTTCCTTGGTTCTCAGTAGGGGGTAAGTAGCAACTAATTATTTAAGATATTGAATCATCTGTCTTCTGAAGACGTATTTTCCTCAGACCTTGTGTGGCTGAATAAGTCTTGGTGTTTTATAAACAAATTTTATAAAATTTTGCTATTGAATTTGTTGGATTTCTATAGATTACATGTGTTAAGTTGTAAAATTCTACCAGTTAATAAATAATGAGTGGATCTATGTCAATTGCCTATCTGTAAGACAGAAAACATGGAGATGACTTATGGAGATGAATGTTCACTTTACCTCCATCAGCAGTACAGAACATTAATACTGTGTTCAAACGTCTAGGATTTGACATTGTCTCTTTAATATAAAAGCACATCTGCAGAGAGGGACCCTGTTCCCTACAAGCAAAGTAAAGTTAAAGTAGGTTTACCATTTAATTACTCACATTACTTTTCTGATTCTAGCTATACTGTGTATTAAATATATTCATGCAATATCTTCCATGGATATGCATTACAACTAAACATAATTTGATTGCTCATTCTGATCTGACATGTCTTAGCTTAATGTATTTTAGTACTACTTAAGTTTATTAATGTGGAGATAATTTAATAACATCCTGGAAAATGCTACTTTAAGCCAAAAGGAAAACTACTGGTATTTCACTTTTATACATTTCTCGTATCAAGAGGGGTAGTTTAGAATAAATCTGAGCTTTTACTGATTTTCTCTTCCATTTTGCAATACATATAGTTAAACTAAATGCAAAGGGGAAATTATTCACATTTATACATGCATTAATTTGAAGGCTGGTTTCGGTTGGCAGAATTGCTCACAGTGTCTTAAAAGGCATAGAGTAAAAAATAAACCAAGGTAAAGAGAAACATCAATATCTAACATAGCCTTGGTTTCCTGGATGGCTCGCTCTCCACCATTTCATCTGCCCACTAAAGACATCCATCCTGCAGAGGCAGAATGGGGAGACATTTGCATCTGTGGACCTGCATGTTTTCAGTTGAACTTTACAGAGACTGAGGGCGGGATTCCTTCTCCAACTGCCAGTGTATCACACTGAGAAAGGAGAGGATGGGCCCTCCCCTACCAGCTTCCTGTTTGTGTTAAAAATGAAGAGGTCCTTGGGTATGTTTGAAAGTCACTAAAAGGAGTAATGTTAATACAAATACAGACGGTCATTGTTACTTATTTTCTCACTAAGCAAGTCATCTCATAACTTTAAGCTTGAAATTCCAGTTGTGAGCTTCAGGAGAATCTCGATGAAGGTGATACATATTGTAAAATGCAACTAACTTTGGGGTACTTCAACTTTTATGCACTGCCCTCAGTTGCTAAAGATTTAATATGCCAAAAGAAAAAAAAATATTCATTTACTGTTCAGAGGGTCTGTGTCTTTCTGCTTTGTTTAGATATTGGTATCTAGTCCCTTTTGAAAGCATCATTGCTGCAATATCTAGTTGGTGTAAACTCATTAATGAATGGAATATGCAAGTTAATATGTTAACAGAAGCATATTCCCCTGGAATTTTCTAACAATCCCTAAACTGCAACTTGTAGGGACCCCTTCTCTGTGCCCAAATAAAAGAGAAAGGACACTTCTGCTCCCCTTCAAGGTATCAAAGAAATACTTTTCTCTTGATCAGAAGGAAACAATATGATTATTTTATGAATGTTGGCTTCAGTCTGTCAGTGAGATTATGCTTCGAAAGACTGAATTTTGGAATTAGGGCTTTCACACACACACACACACACACACACACACACACACACACACATCTATATGACTTGCTGTGCAAAAGAGATTCTGAACACAAGAGAAAAATGAATGCATTCAAATTTTGATGAAGCCAAAACACATTAGCTCTGCCTGAAAAAGGAAGAGTAGAAACAGGGAGATAGGTCCAAGCACACCAATAAGATGAGGACCGTGCCCATCCCTTAAGATCAAATCACTGGGAAACACTGGCATTTTTACTGATTTAATTTTGAGGAAAAAATAAGATACAGAAAGCAACTGTGTTGTTAGAGAAAACAATATCAAATTTATCCTACCTGGCTGATCCTGTGAAGCTCTGGAGTACACATCCTAGTCTCAGTATATTTTCCTTTGCACATTTCACTCACTATCTATAGCTGCTGGAGGACCACTGCTAGTGCACTGTGATTTTATCTGTTCACACTAGAGTCAGAACAGAACAAAACTGAATGCAGTAGACATTACACTGACCATGTTGATAGATTTTTAGAACCAAATCGGTCAAAGGAACTAAGATGTAAGCTTTCCAAACTGACATAAATTAGATCAAACTTTTGAACTGAAAGGAATGAACTTGTCATGTGCATTTTTCTCAGAAGAATAGATGGATGTATCCTAATGGTGTACAGCCGCTGCTTTGCTCCCCTTGACTTCTGATGTAGCTAAGTTGCTGGGTGGACATAAGAGCCTTTTATTTAGACAATCTGGGTTTCAGTCTGATCTCAGGCTGCAGAAATAAGCTGCCCTTCACTCTTCAGCCTTGTGCTGGGACTCCCACCTCTCATGAAACTTCCTCATTTCTTCATGCTTTGGTAGAGAGCAAGTGTGCTGGTCCCCAGGCTATTCATGGCTGTCTGTGACTAACTGTCATATACTGGTGGTATCCACTGGATGAGGCTTCCAGGTACTGGGTAACAAAACCTAGGTCTTCAGACTTTATAAAACAACCCAAGCCAAAAAATCCTGGGCCTTAAGAAAGGTTTCATGGGATTGAAGTGAAATTATCAAGTACTAGAATTTTTCTGCTTGTGAATTTTCATCTTCTATAAAGTGCAGAAAGCATGACTTTGATTCTGGCATGACAACTTTCCAACCAAGGGATCTCTTTTGCATATCTGTTTCAGAATTCTTATTTCATATTTGTAAAACAAAGTAGCCATGTTTACTTCATGCTGAGTCTGGTTTTCTTTCCTTTTTAATAGCAAACAGATGTATTCCAGAAAAAGGAATAGTTTAATCCCTAAAGCTGGTTGGTATATAGTATATAGAGCCAATAAATGGTAACACAGTTTACAGCCTGTCCATGAGGAAGACAGAATAAAATAAAATCAAGTACCTTATCAAAGCACAAAATCATCTTCAAATAAATAGCCAGTGCCATTCAGTTTTTAGAAACCCAAGGTAATGGGGCTGTATCTGAAGGCAAGAAACACACACACACACACACACACACACACACACACAGGCACACTCAATGTTTATACGCCACTAGCCACAAGAAGGAGAAAAATCTGGGCAGTGGTAAGCAGAACTATGAAACCTCAGAGCAATGTTTAAAGCAGGATGAGAAAATAACAAAGCAAGCATCATAAACAAAGGCTTGACATGAACTCAAGGAAACAAACAGTCAGTTTATGATGCAGACTAATGCCAGCATTCACTCACTAGCAAGGCCTGGGATCTATGCAGAATCTTTCAATATATGAGTGTACCATGACACTAAAAATGTAGTGGAAAGTACAGATTTCAAAGCAAGGATATAATTTAGGAGTATATGTGTATAATAAAATACAGATATGCATATAATCAATAGTTGAAAAAGAGGCCGTGAATTTGCAGGAGAGTGAGAAGGGATATGCGGAAGAGTCTGGAGGGGAAGAAAGGGAAGGGAGAATGAAATTGTAATGAAATTATAATCTCAATTTTTTTCATAAGGCAAGGAAATAAAATCTAGGATGATGGTTCAGTGGGAAAGAGCACTTGCTGTGCAAGAATGAGGACCTGAGTTCAAATCCCCTCCACCCTTGCAAACCACTGTGTGTGGCCCTATGTGCCTCTGACTGCAGCCTTGCAGGAGGTAGAAAAAAGAGGATTTCTAAGGCTTTCAGATTCAGACTAGCTCTAGCTTCAGTGGGGGATGATGTATCAAGGGAATCAGGTGGAGAGAGACAGAGCAGAACTTCAACACCTCCCTCTGTCCTCCCTGTGAATACGCAAAAGGCACAGGTTTATTTATTTGTTTGTTTGTTTATTTATTGTCTCCAATTCGACACAAGCTAAGAGTTATCTTGGAAGAATAACCTTAGTTGAGAAAATCCATCACAGTCTGGCAGCCTGTAGGCAAGTCATGGGGGCATTTTCTTGATTTATTATTGAAGCAGGAGGTCCCAGGTCACTGTAGGTGGTGGCACTCCTGGGCAGATGGTTCTGGGTGATATAAGGCAGGCAGTGAACAAGCCAAGAAGGAGTAAGCTGCTCAGCAGAGTTTTTCTATGGCTTTTGCTTTAGTTCCTGCCTCCAGGTTCCTCCTCTGCTTCCACTCACTATGGACTTTGATCTCTTAACCAATTACCCCTTTCTTCCCCAATGTCTATTGGCAATGGTTTCATGGTCTTTATAACAGCAATAAAAACATGACTAAGACACACACACACACACACACACACACACACACACACACACACACACACAAACACACATGAATACACGCATACACACAGACAAAAAACACTGCAGGACAGTTAACGTTTCTTGGTATTTGAAGAGGACACGCTATTGAAAAAGTGGTGGCTTAAGTATAACAGTGGGATGAGATGAGGACGTTGGTGGAGGAAACTGAAGCCAGCAACAGATGAGGCTGCTGTTTGTGTCTGGTGTTGGCATTCTCACAGAGTATGTAAATGCATTTCTTCTTGGTAGAGACCCCCCCCACCCCAGGCCAGCCTCACCATTTTATAGAACATTTCATCTCCAGCATGGATGAGGGTTTTCTAACTCATTGTAGGGTGTATGTTCAACCCAAGCTGTTTACAGTGACAGTGTTAACACATTGCAGAAGTGACTCCAAGGAGCGCGAGCTACTGACACTGAACTTCCTTTAGTACCTTAGACAGACCTTGGTAGTTCTCTTGTGTTTTAACTGCTATTTAAACAATGCTTAATTTTTAAGAGTCCCACGCCCATGATCAAGTCAAAGACAGACTTCTAATGCTTGGTTCTATGATGGATTTGAACTCAAATCATGACAGAGAGATTATAAATGAAATCTTTATATGCACAGGGCATGGTGATAAATGTGATGGGAAATATGTGGGACATTTCTTCTTTGACAGCTACACTGGAACACACCATCACAGATGTTACTGTCTACCTGAAAGGAAGGAACAAGCCCCTGGCTGTCTTCAGCACAGCATCAAATGAAATTCAACAGCATTTCATGTTTAATCAGCATCATAAATATTTGGAAGACCAAGTACTAGAAAGAAAATGTGTCCCACAAAGTACAAGTAATGCATCAAAAAGTGACTGGCTTCAATGCAGACAAATTTGTCCTTTTACTAAAGTAAGGATTGTTCTATTATTAACACGGGAAATCTTAGACGGGCAGCACAGACTGCTGCATTATTCATAAAAGCATTGCTGCCATCTGGTGGCCGACTGGCAGTTCAGCACAGACTGTTAATTCCATTTGACTGGGTCTTGTGTGAGGGACGCATGACAAGGTTCTGGGTGGTGAAAAAAGGAAGTGTGAACAATTAGGCTTAGATGCCATTCACTTGATTACTGTCCTTGCTCTCCACACTGTGGTAGAATGAAAGACTCTAGGAGGTAGTGAGATCCTTACATGTTTTTGGCCTTAATGTGAATTTATATTTTACAAGGCTTATCTAAGGAAGTTCCTCTTGGCTGTTGTTGACTGACAAATTTTATTGACATTCAGTTCTGTTGGCAAATAAATATGTACTCAAATATTAGGAAGATGTATTGAATCTAAAGATATGTTATTTTGTGTAAATAAGAATATATGTGAGATGCTGTAATCCCTCATTTGGATCTAAGCATGAATTTCCTTAAGTTATCATTCACTGAGTCTGCTTTTGGAATTAATACAATTTATAATATCAAAAAAGAAAAATGAACAGCAATTCATAAAACTTGAGATTCTATCTCAGTCACTGAAGGGTTGTATAAAGAAATCTGATCAATTGTACATGACTCAGAAACCTATAGAGTAATAATGTATCTTGGAGGATTTAGAAAATAATGACAAATAGTCAGGTCACATTGCACTTTAAGCAGCTGAGGCCTCATGATTCATTCTCACTCAGACGATGACATCTTTGTGTCCTGGACTATTCTAAAACTTTCTAAAATCATAGAATGGCTCATTGTATGTGGTAAAATCTGATCCTGAGAATGGATATTTATGTAGATCAGATGTCTTTGAAGTACATAAGATATAATGAGTTAAAATTGCCCCAGGAGGGAGGTTGGAGTTCCTTGAATTCTCAGAGATGGTATTTAATAGTTAATGTCCACATTCCAGTGTATGTTTCCCTGCCGTTAAACTGCCTGACGACTTAGTAAAAATCACCAACAAAGAGGCATTGCACTATGCTGGAAGAATTATAATATTGAGTGAATGTTATTCTTTACCATAGAAGTTGCAAGTGACTATTTTTAAAATAAAGACATTTGGGTTTTATTTTAAAATTCTTGGGAAGGCTTTGGTTCTATGTATATACATTTGCTATTACCTCTGTTACTAGCTACTTTTGATACTGAAAATATTTCCTTCTTCAATACATTTAATTTGGCGCATCAAAAACCATGTCCCATCTTCCCAGAAAGAAGGATAAATTCCCTTATGTCCTCTGTTCTCTCTTCTCTCCATATTCTCCTCAGGAAGGTGATGGAAACAACAATACCACAAGGCTCTGTCAGGAAACTAAATGCCATGTCACTTATCTCTCTGTCTCTTTCATCTGTAAGTGTACATTTTAAAGTAGATATGTTTCCCAGTAGGCTTGAGTGCAGTTGCATGGTGGTTTCTAATAGCTCCATAATTGACACAGTAAACCCATGGTCAGGGTACCCAGGTATTAGTCATAAGTTGCTAATGATTGTCTCAGTAACATTTGCTTTTCAGCACCTTAACAGTGCATTCTCATTTAGTCAAGAGGATTATTCATATACTATAATAAATGATGTTACCTTAAGCATTTTAATATACAATTGCTCAATGTTGCTGCATAGTGGGGTATTTGGTGGTGTGTTGGTTTCTGCCAAATGGTAATAAGACAGCCTTATCTCAGTGAAAAAGGCTTGTTTTCTTTATAAAGAAAGTTTTTAAAAATCCCTTTAAGCCTACGGTTTTATCATAGGAGGCTCTGGCTTAAGTTGGGTTCTCTGTCTCTGTCACAAAGTCCAAGAAACTAGAAGTTGATCTGCTCCTAGCTTATTGATGGGCAGATCTCAGAAAACAGATTTTAAGAATCAGCAAGAGCAAAATAGCAGGAATAAACAGCACATACAAAGAACTTCTAAAGCTGGTCACAGGGCAGCATGATCTTAACTAAAACTTTCCATCCAAAGTTCCATAAAAATATTAAATAAAATATTTTTTAGCCTCTAAATGCCCCCTATGGAATGGCATCTTTAGCTTTTTCCAACTTTCTGGTCATACATGGTGACTGTGGGGACAAGAAGGCTCTTCTAGGTATTCTCTTATAGCACCTGTAAATATCCATAGCAGAAAGCAAAAGATACATGATGCAATTTGAGGCAAGATGTACACTGTCTGAAGAAGGTTGAAACCAACAGGCAGCTATGTGCACCAGCAAGTGCAGACACAGATGTGGAGAGATATGAGGAAGAAGAGCAGCAATGTATGATGCAATATGTCCCTGTAACATCCAAATATCCATATATCTCACACTAAATGCTACCCAGAGCCTTAGACATGTGGCTGATCTCATGACTTTAGAAGAGCTAATAAAAAATTTCAGGGAAAATTTTTACAATTTTCCTGCAACTGTGTATGAGGATGTATTTGATATCCATTCTATATTTCATTCCCAGAGATTCTGGATTTTCCTTACCCATTGTTATGGTCTGTTTTCCTGCTGCGATATTGTCATGTGCAAGGGCTCTGGGACCTGGTGTTCTTGACATTTCCAAACTCCGTTTGATGTAGTTAATAACCCACTGCATGCAGTGCGGTGGTGGCACATGCCTCTAATCCCAGCACTCGGGAGGCAGAGGCAGGTGGATCTCTGCGAGTTCAAGGCCAGCCTGAGCTACAGAGTGAGTTCCAGGAAAGGTGCAAAGCTACAGAGAAACTTTGCCTCAAAAAACCAAACAAACAAAAATAGCCCTCTGCACTCACCAGGTATGGAAGCAACAAGAAGCAACTCCCTCAGTTACTTAATGCCAGAACCATTCTTTGTGTCAATATACAGAAACAGTGGTACCCTATTGTTAGAAAGGCCAGGTTTCCTCATAAACGTATCAGCTATTTTATTGGATTATTAGTCTATATCTTTAGGATGCACAGCTACCAGCCATTGGACATAGATTTAATTACCACATTGCTGACACTTTTAGAAGCAAACCTCACCCTATCCTAGTAACAATGGTTTCTAATGCAGCAAAGACCAGACTTGAAAACTTAGAAGCATAAATATTGCAGATGTGTTCTATGGTGGCTATTCTCTTTTCTACTTTGGTTCTTAGACAGCTCTGGTCTAGCTTCGGGGAACGTTGTGCTATGGACCACTTGGGCTGTAGTATGGCAGACCTTTTTCCACTAAGGTACCACTTTATTCCAGATTTATTTTAAGATACCATACCATTGCAAGGTCAATTGTTCCCAAGTCATGTGGCACTTAGAAGAACAGTTTGCCCTGGAGCTCAGTGTCCAGGCTTCTATTTCCTTTACTTCTTTGCATTGAGGTAGTGCTTTGAATAACTGGTGTTACTGGTTCTGCGTACTTAAAGATCACAGACAGTGGCACCAATCAGAAAATTCAAACACATATATAGAGTTGATCTCAAGTCCAGGGAGGCTGAATCAAGATCCCAAGAGAAAAAGGGTTCAGTTTGCTAGGCAGCACCTAACTGATGTTCTGAAGTTCTGAATGTTTGTCTCTCCAGATGAAAAGCTCTTCAGTAAACAAAGCTATATTGATTTCGTTGGGAGGAAGTAATGGTGTTAGGTCAATATAGAGTCACTATGCCTGACAACATGACTATCATCACAGATTCATTTTTACAAGATCTAAATGGCTAAGGAAAGGAGATGGAGACCATCAACTGTCTACGTCATCTGGTTCAAAGGTGTGATCACTGGGAAATATTAAGACATTAACAGGAGACATAAAACATGCATGCTATTGATGACCCTCTTGAGTCTACTAATATTTTCCAGACTTCTTTGTCTCTCATCTTCTAGATTGTCCCCCTCCAGGCCTCTGGCCACCATACAAAGACATCCCTGATGTCTATGTTCTTCCCTCAGGCTACCCAACTCTCATGTTGCTTGCCTGCACATCTCCCTTGTGAGAGCATTTCTGCTTACCACCGCCCTATAAGAGTGGGCTATAAGCACCTATAAGGTGCTATACATGGCTTTCCATTCTTCATCATCTGGCTTCAAGACCCTCCAGGAGACCATAGGGTCAATCTTAGGAAGCAGTTCTTGAAAAACATGTGAAGGAAAATGGAATTTTATCCACTTGTTTGTGAGTCTTAGATTCTGCTGAACTGTGGTCTTAAATTCTGAAACTTGTACTTCCATCTAGGGATTGCCATATCACCAATTATTTAGTGGATTTGACAATGTCAATCATTTAGGAACCTAATGCCACATAGTCTGTTGAAAATCTATGATCAGGTACTTACTATTTATTCTGACTCAGTGACAAGCCAAAAGTGAAAATTTTAATTGCTGAGGTTTTTTTGCTTTAGAAGACAAAGTCTTCCTCCATCATCTCATAAGCTTTAAATATGTGTGTGTGTGTGTGTGTGTGTGTGTGTGTGTGTGTGTGTGAAACTTATAGCATAACCTACTACAAAACTTACAGTGATATTATACTCCAGTTTTTCTTTGAACTTTTTCAATCTTATATCCTGACAGTCAAAGTTCAAATACCATAGCCTGGACATGCTAAAGACATTGGTTGATTGTGGAATAGCCACTCTGCTCTATCAATGGCTTCCAGAAATGCTGTTATTGCTCAATATACAATGTACATATAGCAATAGAGACTAGTTACAGTCATGTAACTGTATGAGAATATCTGAGTAAAAGTGAGAATTGTGACTTTAATTAAATAAATGATGGTTGCTGGGCATTGGTGGTGCACACCTTTAATCCCAGCACTAGGGAGGCAGAGGCAGGTGGATCTCTGTGAGTTCAAGGCCAGCCTGGTCTACAAAGCAAGTTCTAGGAAAGGCACAAAGCTACACAGAGAAACCCTGTCTCGGGGAAAAAAAAAAAAAAGATTGTTGTAAGCCTCTGAACTTTGGGCTCATTCATAACAGAATAAATAGCTAACTCATCCAAATTATGCATCTACAAATATAATCCAAAGGTTTAATTTTTATGAGAAATAATAACAGTTATGAAAATACGATTTAACCTTTTAAAGAGGTCATGGGACCTCAATTCATTGTGCCAGCTTTAATAATTAATCTCTAAGTTTAATGCTGCAAGGCTGTAGAGAAAAGGCAGGTAGTAGACTTCATCTGGCCATGTAGCTTTCCTATTACTCAGTATGTTTATAGAAATAACTGCCTAACAAAGTTAACTTCCAGGAAGGATGCCAGGTTACAAGGAATCATACCCAAGTCTCAGAATCACATTGGGCTTTCACCCAAAATGTTTGCAACATTAGGTGGAAGCAACATAATCATGCTTGGAAAGTTCTAAGGGAAAAAATGACAGAATTCTCAGGGAACACTGTGTTCAGAGGCTTCAAGATAGTATCTTTCTTGGCCTCTCAAAAATAAGAGAAAACTGTATATCTTGCTATTTTTAAAAACAATGTGGACGAACAGAATCCAGGGTTGTCACAGATCATTGTTAAGCCAACAAGTTTAGAGGTTCTAACCCACAAACTGGGCTGTATGACTAAGAGAAGATAGAAATACAGTTGGAAAAATCTAAGCATAGCCCCAAAGTTTTGGCATTTCAGGACTTTCCAGGGGAAAGAAAAGAAATTTGATTTCTGTGCAGTTGATGGGAAAGCTTGCAAATGGCCTGAGAAAATTAAATTTCTCATATTTTCATTTCAAATGGTATTTTCCTATTTGTTTTTCAAAAGTTGAAAATGACCTTACATGTTAAAAATCATTAATTAAGAATAGTTATGAAGGCAATGTTACTTTTGGGATTTAATATTGTAACAATTCTTGATTTTTAG
This sequence comes from Onychomys torridus, assembly GCF_903995425.1. Taxonomy (NCBI): domain Eukaryota; kingdom Metazoa; phylum Chordata; class Mammalia; order Rodentia; family Cricetidae; genus Onychomys; species Onychomys torridus. The sequence goes on from NC_050446.1 coordinate 21,536,044, forward strand.
AAGGTATATCTGGAAATTGCCATTTTTATTTTTATTTTCTTTATTCATTTTTATTATGTATGCCTGTAGGTCAGAAAAGGGCGCCAGATCTCATTACAAGTGGTTGTGTGCCACCATGTGGGTGCTGGAAATCGAACTCAGGACCTCTGGAAGAGCAGTTGGTGCTCTTAACCACTGAGCCATCTCTCCAGTCCTTTTATTATTTTTAAAGGTTTTCCGAGACTTTTTTCCAGGCTAGGTACTTGAGTAAAGTGAACATGCAATTCGTAAATATGACTATCTTAATGTATTGTTAACATTTTCTTTCCCCCAAAATATGTAAACATGGAGGTTTAGTTTATTTGTTCCCCTTTGGAGTTCTTTTTATTTCCAGTTAAACCAAAAATATTCATGTTTAAATTTTAGGCTTGTTAACTCTGGGATTTAATTTTTTCCCCATTTTTTCAAGTAAATTAAACTTTAAAATTACATTGAGTTTATATTCCTGGATTTATAGCAGGTTAGATTCAATAGAAAGAATTGATGAGAAAGACAAGGAATGAAACAATTGAGTTAATCAAACTCTAGCTCAGTGGTTCTCTACCTTCGTAAAGCTATACCCTTTAACACAATTCTTCATATTGTGGTAACCCACAACCATATAATTATTTCCATTGCTATTTCATAACTATGCTTTTGCTACTGTTGTGAATCATAATGTAAATATCTCATATGCGACCTTGTGAAAACATCATTCAACCCCCAAAGGGGTCATGGGCCACAGGTTCAGAGCCACTGCTCTAAGTGTCTAGTAACCCCTTCACAGCTATTTCAAGTTCAGTGTGTTTAGCTGGCAGTTTTCCACAGTGCTGGGTACAGCTCCAGATTTTGGAGAGTAAGTTTTCAAAATGCCCAATTTCTGGTTAAGAAGTACAATAACATTCAATTATTCTCCATTGTATTTCTTAGTCATTTAAATACATTTCTCACCTCATATAAAACATTTTTGGGGGGTAAAAGATACTACCTCATCTACTACAGTGGGATTACAATGTGTTTTCCAGCATAACATAAACTGAACTATAAAGAAAATCTCAGTTATTGGAGAAAGCTGCTAGAGTATATTTCAAATGCAACTTCTAAGAAAGTGGTTGGCATTTGCTTTGCGTAGAATAGTGCTCAATAGCGTGAATCCTAGCTTTTCTGGAAACCAACTAGGGCAGACGAAGGTGGCTGTTGAAAAAGATGTATCTCTTTAACTAAAGTCATGCTTTTTAAACAATGGAAAAACATGGTTGTCGATATGTTTTATATTTTATTCATTTTTCATATGAATTTCTTAAATTTGATTATTGTAAAGTGAAATTTTTCTGAGAGAATAAGTTTTTTCTACTTTAATAAGCCCAATCCTAGAGGCCAAGAGATGTTATAGAGGCAACTTCTGAAGTCACTATGAATTGGACTTCCATTGTATTGCAGCTCTTTGATTCCCAGAAGCTACTCAGGGGTACTCTGAATAATGAAAACAGGGCAATAAATTAGTGAAGAAAATATTCACTGAGAAATACAACAGACCAAGTATCCAAGTATCATTAAGATTTGCCTTTGCCACATTTCAATATCTGGCACTGAATTAACCAAAATAGACTTTAGTATACCCTAGAGTGTATGGGATGTCTTTTGGTATTTAACTATACTATCTTCACTCTGGGCCAAGGCTGATTGAAAAGACTGTTTTGCACACTTGTGCTAAAACCAAACGGGTCTTTAAGGCCTCCACGCAGAAGGGACATGTGTCATATCTGTCTGTATTTCACAGTACTAAATAAGTCAACAATTTCTAAAGTGGAGATGCACTAACTCCTGCCCCAACTGCCCACCACAATATACAAAGTCACTGCAGGAAGATCCCCTGCTTTGTACTGAGAATAGTCAAAGAGCCTGCAACAGTCTTTGCCCAAGTAGACGTTCAAATCATCTGCATCATCTGAATTAAAGGACCTTCTGCTAGATGTTGCTATTGTTAAGATGGAGTGAATTGCCTCACACCTTTGCAAAATTAAAAGTACATTTCCCACAATTTATTGTTTACTTGTCATTGGTGATGATGTAATGACTCATTTAAAGGAACCACTCAGCTTCTTTGCTAAGCGCTGCTGCACGTGGAACTAGAATTCAAGTTATTCAACATCGTATGTCAACCTGCATACCAATTCATATCTATTTTAAAATTAGTTCAGAAGTGTTTAAGAAGTAGAAAATTTGCATTAATAATTAAAGTCCAAGGCAGATGCATAAATGATAAGAATTAAAGGTCAGAGAATTCAGGGTGAAATAAGTACTTTCAGAAAGAATCACAAATGAAGCAAGATTCTTAAAGTATTTTCATTTAGTGTTTGAATGATATTACTGGTTTGTCCATTTTTCTAATGATAAGTATATCCTCTAATATATTTATGTTTGATTTGTAAACATTTACAAACTGTATTTAAAATATAAAGTATGTAAATATGATGACTTATTTGGTTGGACTCATAAGAAACACTTAGCAGAATGAGTCAATTGCAAGGGGCTTTGTTGGAATAATTATCTTCTAGATTTCAAACATAGGAAATCATTATTTTTCTATCATGTTTTTGAAATATATCTATACATTTATATGAATATATATTTATTAAATAATATTAGATGGGCTTTAAAAAGGGAAAGATAGTTTTCAATGTAAATTGTCCCATAGTAAAAACAACAAATTTTGACAGTGAGTAAAGCCATCTAAATTTCCAAAATGTGGCATATGCCTCATTTTTGGTGTTAAAAGATTTGTAGAAGAAAAACAACTTTGATTTCAGCAAGAACCAACTAGTGTCAGTGAAAACGACTGAGAACCAACTCTGTGTACATAGCTATCATGACAAAGTTTAGCGTTGTTTAGTTTGCTCTTTCATTTTGTCGTTTGAGAACTTGATTTTTCTTACGTAGAGCATATTGGTTTAAAGCAAGCAAACAAAGAAGCCTTCAAACAATCTTAGTAAATCAAGGTGTGGTTAGCTACCACTTTTGGGAAATATTTTAGCACATGCTATCTGTACTTAAAAGTCTACACGTTTAGAGAGAAGGCAGGGAAATTGAGTGAAGTAGGTGAACTAATGGAAATTATCAGCAGTGTAAACAAAAGAGCCCTAAGTCAGAAAGGAATGGCCAACAGTTGTATACCTCATACAAAAAACAAAAAACAACAACAACAACAAAAAACTTCTTTTCCTTCAAACAAGTTTAATGCAAGTCAATGAAAAACCTGGTGTGTGTGTTTTAGAACATCTGTTCTTATAAGTATATCACAGGCCTTGCTTAGATCATACGCTTACAGATTTAAGTAGGAAAAAACACTATGGTTTACATGCCGCACCCTCATGCCCAAACCTTAAGATGTGTCTCTCTAGTCTATTCAGATACTCTGATTCATTTAAAAGTTGAAAATTTGCTAAAGTAGCACTTCTAAACTTTTCCATTTATAAACTCCAAAAGGGAGAATGAAAATTTCTAATGTCTGAAGAGGACTCAGAGATGAAGTTTTACAGTTTGCTTAGCACATCAGGTTGAATTTCTCCATTAAACTATTTTTTTTTTCTGAAAGTTTAGGAAATTTCGAATTAGTGTACACGTTGATGGGCTTCCTAGTAACATCACATATATATGTATTTATGTTTCTATATCATTATGCTTTCCTCCTATTGTTCACACTCTCCTTTCTGTTCTCCCTGTCCCTCCAGTGTCCCACCTCCCCCATCAAGTCCACCTCTGCTTTCATGTGAAATGTATGTTTAGATAAATTGAAGTTGTAATGAATAGGTAAGAGAACGAGAAATGCTTATCCCCTGTCCCTTCCATTGCCCTCTCTTCTTCCTCTCACACTGTATTTTAGATTCCTTAACTCCCTGCAATACCTCCCTTTGCTTCCATGTCGCATATGTGTGGGTACACTCATAAACACTGAGCGCCATAGTCTCATGTGGGAGAAAGAATCAATGCCGGCTGAAGCTGGTCCATCTCCAACTCTGTCCATTTTCCTCCAAATGGCATAATTTCATCCTTCTTTATGGATGAAATTCCTCTGTGTATGTGGACTACATTTTCCGTATTCATCTGCCTGTTGGTGACCATATTATCCACGCTTTATTAAAGCTGAAACTTTTGTCACACTTAAGAGAATTTTAGCCATGACAAGTTATTTGCAATCAATTTGCACCCAAACTCTTACTGTTTGTCATCATTGTAATTTGGTCCCACTGTTCAGATGATGGAACTGCTTCCTCCACACAATGCTAACTATCTTGAACACAGAAGGCTTTCACCTCTGTTGCTATTTTAGAAAGAAGTTCAGGGTAACATAGCATTTGACCTTTCGACACATCAGTGATATTTAATCATTTCTAATTCATTTTGGTGTGCCAGAAAATGATAATCACTCGGTATCATTTGGGGGTGAATGGATTGCTTCTCTGTGGTTTGATGATGCCTATTTTAATTATGTAATATCTCCCTTTTAAATAAATGTATTTCAGAGATGCTGATTTCTTTGATTTAACACCCATATTATTTTAATTATTCTGTTATCATTTAATGTTAATTATATTTCACTGGAAAGTCAAAGCTCCTACTTAATTTTTCTTTTTATATTTATATTAATATTATTTAGGACATTAGTAGAGTTTGAAGCAAACTGGCTTTGATCTTTGTATGTAATCTATTTTAGAGCTTTATTTTGAAAATGTTTAAAACTCATATTTTTTATTTTCTATTAATATGCTAATTGCATTCAAAATATTTTAAATGTATGTTCAATGAAATTCAAAACATTTATTTCATTAATGTGGACATCATTGATAATCACTTAAAGTTTTAATTTTCATCCTCAGGAAATCTAGTGCTTCATAAAAGTGTTCCCCTTTTTGTTTGATTTTCAAGCTTCTTTATTTTTTATTATCATATACATATTTAACTAGTTATATATAAAACGGGTTTCATTTGACATTTTTGTACATATGTTTAATGACTTTGGTCCTCAGTTCTCTAGTCTATTTTCTCTTTGCAACTATTTCCCCTTTTCCTCCTTCCCTCCCTTCATCCCTCTCTTCCTTCCTCCTTTTGTTCTGTCTCTGTTTCTCTCTTGGTTATACACTGAATTTCACTTGGGTTACTTAAACAAGCATGGATAGGGATTATTTTTGGGAGTATATCCATACTCTTGTCAGTAACTATACAACTGAGGAAAATATCTCTGTCTCATTGAGAGCTACTAACTACCAATAGATCATTGGACAGCTGAGTGGAAGTTGGGCCTCAGGATCCCTTCACCATGGGTGGTAGGATGTTGAAGGGCCCAGTCTTAAGGAAGTTGTGCTGATAATCAGAGCAGCTGAAGGTTCAAGAGAGAATGGCCATGGTGTGTCTGGCTGAAGCTGTTCTATGGCACCCTACCCATTCCACCATTGTTGTAGTATCCCACTGTGCTATTCCTGGAGCCTGCATCTCCTGTTGATGTCTAAAGTTCTCTTGTCTCTTTCTTCTGTTCTGGGAATTTCTGTCTTTCTTCTCTGTTGTTCACATAATTTTCTGCAGTGATAGTTCTGCCCTTTCTGGCCCTCATAAAGATCTGAGATCTAGTAATAGCTTCAGGTTTGATTTCTTTACCCTTTCAACTATCCTTTCATTTCATTAGTTTTCAACCTTCAGAAATCAATGTTCTCACTTTTGACCATGTAAACCCCAATCTGTGTTTTACTGAGAAGCCAACATAAGTAGATTCCTAAATATCCCATTTCCTTCAATACATCATCTTCCTTTCCTCAAGATATTCTTAAGGAATTTTTCTTTATGAATTATAAAACCCTTTATATACTATCTAGGTATTTATATAATATTTCTTACAGGTTTCACACATTTGCTTTCTCTTAAAATGTTCACTTCCATATTAAAGGTGAGGGGAGAGCCAACATATTAATATCTTTTTGTAGCCTACACTCCACTCAAAAGGAGATAGATTGAGCTCACAGACTAACATTTGAAGAATTTTAAGCAGTCTCCAGTTCCTTTTTTACTTTAATGTGGGCATGAATTAAATCTGCAATTCTCCTGAAGGACGAACTACTTGCTGCTGTCTTCTTTGTAATCTCTAGTCAGTTTTGTTTTTATTTTTATACATCAAGCAAAAAAAAAAAAAAAAAGGAAAGCTTTTTCTCGCAAGAGACCTGTTATATCCGTAGCAATGGATGAAGGAGCTGGGTGGGACAGGACAGTGAGTAGCAGTAGCTGGGGTACTTTGGTTCTACCCATATAGGAATCTTGGTAGGCAGGAGAAGCTCTTCTATGACTGAGATTCCGCAGCTTTCAGAATCCTCAGCTGCTGACAGCAGAGAGCTGGGGCAGGAGGCAGCTAAGGCTGCTGCATTCAAGTGACTTCCAACAGCTCTCAGGAGAGTCTCCAGGCCTGGAGCCCTTAGCCTTATATTGACCAATGTAGAGCTTTCTGAGCTAGGGTGCTGGGACTCTGTGATCCACTTCAGCACATATCGGGTGACAGCTCCTTTGCCTGTAAGCTCTCTGGAACTCTTTCCGCAATCTTTGGTGGTTGACATTGTTATCGATGCCCCTCCAAGGGAGTGTGACTACCGCTACTTTTGCCACTAGTTCTTCCATTGCTCTTGCCTTTGGTGTTGCAGCCTCTGCCACTGTCGCTGCCGCCCCCTCTACACTTCATGGTAGATAGCCTACTCTATCAACGATGAAGACAAAAGATAGGCAAAAAAATACAACTTGAGGAAAACCTTTTGGGGGACTTGTGTTTCAGTACTAGCATGGGGGAGGGGCAGCACAGAAGGATGTCTCCTTGCCAACCTCAGCCAGCGTATGTAGTGAAGAAGGGATGTTTGTACCAGTCACAGCACACTTTCATATGCATGAAGTGATCTGTTCATTCCCATGCTGGTGACTTCTACCTTACACTGGTCACCACAGTCTCTTTGCTGAGTAAGACTGTCCTGGCTCTTCCAACCTGGCTAGGGGTAGTTCCATCTAAATTGGAATGAGACTCAGAAAAGCAAGAAGTCCACTATGGGCTTCAGGAAAGAAGGACTGCTGGGGTTGTGCCTTTAGGAGCAAGGCTTTGGCAGCAAATCATCTGTGACTGGTCAAATGGCTGTGTTGAGGGGACAGCAGTCTGGCTTGACTCATATTCCTTAAGTCGGGGCAGCTTGGGACCAGGGTATGGTCTAAGAAAGATCAATTAAGGAACCAAACTACCCCATCTCCAACATTTCAGCTTATTTAAAAAGAAAAGAAACCTAAGCATTAAAAGCAATGGTGCTTATAGTAAATGCTAATCATCATGGTGATTGAATCATATTTAACATTGATTTGAGTAGGTAGAACTCCAGAGGCCCTCTCATCATCCTCACCATTCTCAAGGCTCCTGTGATTGGGAAGGAGACAGTTGCAGGCCCTCTTAACATTCTTGCCTTCTCCTGCTGTCTTGAGCCAGGAACACGGTGCTACTTGCCTAGGCCCAGATGACCTGTGGCATGTCTAGGCATAGTTACTATCAATATTCAAAAGAATTGCCCATCTATATCCTCAATCTTGAGTGCTGCCATGGCTTGATTTCTTCCATGTTTTCATGAATGTTTCAGAAGAAAAGTATTAAATATGTATTTTGTCAGCAACTCAGTTTTGAGTCTTACTTTTAATAGCCTGTGTTTTTCTAAATTTATATTTTGCCATATAAAGTGGATTTTTTTGTGCCTCTTTGCATTGTGATTTTATATTTGACAATGCAAAGATAACAATATCCATGTAAATGGTGTATACTCTATATTGAAGCACTTTAAGATTTTGACAATGTGTCATTCCATTATTCTTATGTGATTTCTCAATAGATTGTTCTAAGTTAGAGATTAAACTAAACAAATTATTCACATCATTCTATTTCATAATCACATGCTTTATTGCCATGCTGAGGATGGTACCCAGGCCCTGGGCATGTTGGACAGTCACTGTGCTGTGGAGCTACATCTCCAGCCCTTTAATCACTATCTGTGGTTGCAGATCCTGTGTTATTTTCAAATATTCCTACTTAAAATAACACTGCACTGATACCCTTATATCTGTCATTTGTGTCCAAAACCCAAAGTAATTAGGCTAAGATACCTAAAATAATGTTCAATCTTTATTCAGTCAGAATCCACTTAATTGTGGTCATTATTTAACTATTCATTTCAGGTTTTTAAAGCAAAATGTCCATGCATCTTCCATTACTTTTGTGAGTGAGATTAGGTCACTCTACCTCATTAAATACACTGTGGTTTAAACACAAATAAATTATGCAGCACACAGCCTCAGAGCCCTGATAAAAAGTAGCAAATGTGTGACTCTATCCCTTGTTATCTGTGCCTAAGTGAACTATCTATGTCCTGGCTGGCTTTAAAGTCTAGAATGTTAGGAGTACAAAGCTGTCTTTAATAACTAGTTTGTTTCCAGGGAGAAAAAAGTCCATAGTTCTCCATTAATGTTCATTGTTACATTCAAACTAGCTCTGCTCTGGTCTTCTCATCTGTACTCCATTAAGTCACATTCTGTGGTCTAATGTTGCAAGTTTTGGAAATGCAGAGACAGTTCAAGAAATTGATTCTATTTGTTCTTTCTGTTCAATAGACCTTTGATCTGAAATGTTCAATGGTGCCTGGCTGTTCCACGCAAGCCACTTTTAAACCATTGTTCGCATTGTAATAGCCTTGTTATCAGGTTGTGTGAATTAATTCCATCACATTACAAGGAGGAAGTTAGATTCACACTGCACAGACTAATAGCTGTCTCCTGTTACTGGCCAATTGATTGGGTAACCGGACAACATGCCACGTTTCTAACTCAGTTGTTTTGCAAGGTGGTCTTAATTTTGGAGTTTCACAATGACAATAATAAATTTTGATTTCCCCAGGACACCTTGCCTAATAGGCTTTGAGAATTTAACAATATAGACTGAAAAATGTCACAATGGACTAGGCCACCACTCTTGGTAAAATCCTTGAATCAAAAAGAAAATAAAGAATAAGCCCTTCTATTCAGTGAAAACCCACATATAAACAAAAACAGAAACCACCCACAAACTAACCAGGCCACATCTCTGGGGCAGGAGGGGCTCAGGAGAAACACTGAGTCCCTCCAGCAGTTCCTGTCAAATATTGGTCCAGAGTAGCTTTTGATTTCTTTCACAGGAAAGAAGGTTGGAGGCACCGAGCAGGCTGCCCACTCCATCACTGAACTGTTGCTGCAAGGAGCAGTATTGATTGGCAAAAATGGGTCACACATTATGATGTCTACATCACATATTGCTCATCTTAGCAACAGTGAGGTAGAGTTAAAAAATTAATTTGAAAGAAGTAATTTAAAAGTTGTCCAGATCAACATTTAAACAACATTGTCATTTGATGAGATGAATTTATTTTTTAGATGAGTTTGTAAATGTGAAATCAGTTCAGTTTATTTAATTACTCCTATTTATTTCACAAGATCACGTGAGCACATTTTCTCTGAAAGCAAACTTCTTGTTCTTGAGATAGCCAACTATAGACAAATGACAAGGTCACAGCTGAAAACCCTTTACTTGAGGTTCCTTCTAGAGGTGTTATGGTTGCCTGGACCCATTCGTCTTCTGATATATGAGCATGCTTGTGACATACACCTCGGATGCTAATGCTTGACTCTGGAATGACTGATCTACCCTCTAACCACACTGTTCAATTATTAGTCTGACTTCCTGAGGCAGATTCATTTCCCATCCTGCCATGGCCCCCTCTTCCCACCCCTCCAACTCTGCGTTCACTCATCCTTTATGAGACCTTCCACGAACAATTTGCTCTACTCTTGTGACTAGAGTGAATTTTTCTCAACTCTACTCTTGTACAGACTGTATGACCCTATAGTGATTAGCAGAAAAATTACAGGAGACAGTTTAAGCAGAATGACTGTCTTGCCCAAAGCATTCTGGAAGCACAGTTGTACTTTTAGAGACCCTTATTCACCTAGTCTTTACAGGTGTGCTGCGACCCTTCTGCCATGCATTTTTGTATTACCACGTATACTCCTCAGAGTTACCACATCTAGAACTTGTTTTTAAGATTAAATAAAGCCAGTACACACCTTTAATCCCAGCATTCTGGAGGCAGAGGTAGGCAGATCTCTGTAAGTGCAGGGCCAAAACAAAACAAAAACAAACAAAAATAAAGCCCCAAAACGATGAAAATGAGAAAAGGCTTTTTCAGAGCAATTGTTTCGCTTGTGCTGTTCCACTTGTTTCTATAAATCTTGGCTTTAAAGCCACAGACAGAGTCTCCCTGCTACCTGCCTTTTTCAGTTACATAACGCTGCCCCTAAATGAAGCAGTGCAGTCTCTGTGCATTTAGGACTAATAATCCTATTTATGAGTTACTCTTGCTTAACATTTAGCATTTTCTGCACTCCTTCTAGGCCCATGCATCATGGTTTTAATTACATTTTGTATCTTTGGAAGCTAGAGCCACAACTGCTTTTCTTGAAGGTCCTTTAATGCTTGGCATAGTACCTTTCATGGTGATTCTCTGCATTGTGTTTATTCTGTTTGATTTAATTTTGAATCTTACTAAGACATTGGCTTAACATTAGGCACACAACAGACATGAACACAACTTGCAGACTGTTTAGAAATTCCATCACGCAGCCACCACATCACCCTTGCGTTCTTCTGGCTCAGATGCTACACAGTTCATAGTGTGCTTTGCAGTTCTCTGCCTCTGTCTTCTCTTGTGGTGGTTCTTGCTTTGGTCCTGGAGTTTATTGAATTTGTGCCTTTCAACCTCTTGAACTTTCTTTCCCTTCCCTTCTTGTGTATCCCTGGAACCTACAAGTGAAGTGCATTCATTCCTTGCCATTTGGTTTGCAAATAGAAGTAGTTTGATTTTCATTTATTGTTCACCTTTCCATAAGAAAAATGAACAGTTTCACTAAGTATCATTTGCTTAGAGTAGCTGGCAGACAGGATTGCTTGGTTTTGAAACAGGAATATGGCTAGCAAAAAGGACACATACTCCATGCCTCAATCCAAAGTATACCTTCTTTACCTCTGTATTCTTGTATCAAGCCTACACTTGCCACAGGGATGTTCTGTCTGCTTGATTATTTGGAGAGTCATAACTTTAGAATCTTAACTATTCATCTGTGAAACTGTTTTCAGAAACATTTCAAAGGATAATTTGTCTTACCACATCAATATGCTAAGCCAACTTTGAACTAGGCCGTATGAAACTATGCAGTACAATAAGGATTATTTTCTACGTCCAGAGGAAAACGGAGCATGATTTTGACTTCCAACACGCACCCTCTGAATTCTGCCCTTGTTTTCCTGTCTGGATAGCTTTCTTCAGGGACTTTTTTCTGCCTATGTTGCTCCTTGTTGTTCATTCAAGGAAAAGTATTAATTGGTTTTCTATCCTCTCTGGAAATTTAAGAGCCAGATTTGTGTGTCTCTAGCATCTCATAAAGCTTGCGTTCATCACAGAGTCTTTATACTGGTTTATAGAAATAGATTTGAGAGACCATTGGAATAAAGACATTGGGGCTGGGAATTGAGCTTGCTTAGATGCACAAGGCCCTGGGTACAGAGTCTGATGATAATTATGATGACACAGAAGTGTTTATGAAAACATGTACTTGTTATTAATTATAACACACTTATCTCGTGTATGTGTAGAAGGAATGTGCCAGGATAAAACATTTCAGTTTGCTGCTTCCATAGCTCAATGATATTATTAAGAACATCAAGTTTTCTCCCTATCTGTCATCCTGGGGATCAGCTTGTCTCACTTGGGGATGTATATTGTCAATTTCTGGACCAGGTGTTCCACAGGGACCTGCCACGTTTAAGCAGATTAAGGAGTTGCTTCTTATACCTCTTGAAAATAGAGAAAGATTTCCCAGGAAAGTCCTCTGAGGGCATTTCTCAAGGGGGAGAACTACTTACATGACTGCTCCACACATTGAATAGAATCACTCAAAGAAATAGAGAGATTCTGTGGTTCAGAAGACAGAAGGCTGGCATCCCCCAGACAGTCTTCAGTAGAGGCATGGTTTCTGTCCAAAAGGAAAAGAAGATGCAAGTTTTAAGTGGTAAATATTTGGATCTATTGTGTTGGTCCCCTGACATCAAGTGCCCAGTCCCTTGGGGGAAGTCTCTGAAGCAATACAACTGTTTACATAACACTACATTGACTACAATGGCAATTTCAAAGTTCTTATAGATTCCTTTACAAAAGTAAAGTTTATTCGCTGGATACCAGAAGCCACTATGAAGTCCACAATATGTTTTTGAGTTGCCAATATTTTGCCCTTTGGGCCACCTACACTGAAATGGTTGTTTACTTGGTATCGTCATTTTGTTTCTCTGGCTACATGTTACATAGGGTGGGTTAGAAGAAGGCAGATTCAATATATGTTGTGGGTACTATGTCTAGTAAAATAGCATAAAATTCAGAGTGTACTTATTTAAGTGCAAATGCTGTCTCTGTTCTAAGTCACTTAATCAGGACACTTTAATTTCTACTACAGCTGAATTCAGATCATAATATCTGCCCCCTATCTTTCTCTCTGGGAAGCTGGGAGGATTAATTAGATAAAGCACTTAAATCTCCTCATAGAGACGGGGGACATATAAAGGATGTTATTATTTCTAGGAGAGAATGAAGTGGTGTCTTTTTTATGGACAGTCCACCCTTCTGGGTTTTTTCCTCTTCATTCAGCTGAAGTGCCAATTTGGTGGGTTTTAATTTATCCTGTGAAACCCTTCTCATCTTCAAGTAGTGTGCTTAGAGAAAAGATTTTCAAGTACTGCCTCTGATGATGGGAATTACATGCGAGTTCTGAATTTCCTGAACAGTATCATGTTTTGTCCTGCTAGTATGTGATTGTAGCATTTGTCAAGAAACAAGCTGTGCCTACATTGAAGACTATGACCTGTGCCAGATCTTGAGGTTAGACCCAGTCCCAAGTCCTGCCAAGAAGTATGACAACAATTCTTCATCAGTTTAGTGTTTATTCTCAGACACTTGGTGTCTTGGTTTCAAGTTGAATCCTGTTTTGAATGTACCATATTGTTCAGACCTGCCATCTTTAAACCAGAGGCATGAAGACCTTCTACCTACTCACAACTGGAATGCTCTGAGTTAGATAATCTTAGACCTAGAAAGACAACAAAATGGGAACACGATCTTTATTCATTCTGCTGTAAAGCTTCTCAAGTCGTTTATATGTAAATTGCCTTCAAGCAATATTATTTTCATATTTCGATCACAGAACCCTCTGATTTTTCTCCAAGAATTCTCACTGTTGGTTATAGAGTTAAAGCATGTCCATTTTAAAACCTGTGTGCCTTTTTTTTTAAACAGAGCTTTAGTTGGTTTTGCTTCTCAGCTGTTACATTGGACTTTACTCAGCTCCTGTATGGATGGGATTTAGCCGCAGAGCTCAGTTAGGGAGGCTTTTTTTAAAAATCATTTTAACTGCTCCTTGAAGCTCAGAGTTGTGACTTTTGTCCAGTGACATAGAAGCCCTTACAGATGGAGATGGATGTACTTCTTCTCAGAAGGAAGTAAGTCTGCATCCACCCAAGGGCCTGGGAAGTAGCCGCAGTTGGGGACATTGTAGGGTGGCAGGATTGTTCACAGTACTTCAGACCAGCCTGAAGTGACCTCACATTTTACCCATCCTAGAAATGAAGTCAATCTGTAAATCTTTACAAGCCAAAAATCAAAGACTTCTTTGAAAGTTGAAATGGGGGCTATTGAAATGGTCTGAATATGGCTTTCATATTTTATAGGCTCGCTTTAAAAAGCTAAGATTTTTTATTTTCCTTATAATTCTGATACTAAAAGGAAAAGGAGAGATGTGGCTTTCCTAACAGATTCATGCCATACTGGCTCAGTCTGCCAGCAGTCATGAACGTGGAGACTCAGGAGAAGAAAAAGACAGAAGGATGTACTGTCAGTAGAGGAACCAGAAATGTAGAGTCAGGGCATTTGTAGGTCCATTTGTCGACACAGAAACAAGAATGTAAAAGTACTATTAGGACTCACCACTCATTGACTCAGGCCAAGCCCTGGAATGCTGTGGTGTCGGCATAAGCATTACACCCTTGGCAGAAGTCACAACAATAGGTAGAGATGAATGTGGCTTTGAAGAAGGAAGAAATAAATGTTTCATTTTCTTTAGCAGTGACATGGCTTTTCATAGTATTGGCATCTTCATTTACCACTATCTCCCCAAAGTGTTATCTGTTTATGATACCTTCTTTTGAAAAATTCACAGCCAAGAGAGATGCCAACATTAGCCCAAAATAACCTGAGTTTTAAGGTTTTGATCAAGCATTTAATGATTTTGAGGAGAGAGAATGCTGGCCTTGAAATGGCAGTCTATCCTTAACACCTGTAGCCTTCCCACCCCACATCCACCAATCAGATAAGGTGAATAGCAGTCAGTCCATTAAGTGTCATGCTTTAGTTTATGTAAAAGGAAATGGAAAGCACAAAAGGAATCCTTTTTTTTTTTTTTTTTTTTTTTTTCTAGAATAAAGACATTTGTAAATATATTCCTAATTGGAAGAAAAAACAGTAGAGCTACTTACATAGTTATGCTTAAGCTGGGTATGTTTTACTTGCATTTACTGGTTTAACTGTTCAAACATCCCTGCTGTCATACCCATTTTACAAATAAAGGAAAGTATTCATAGACTTCCGGTTATGTGACCAAGGCAACTATCTTAATTAGCTTTTAGTGTCAACTTGACACAACCTAGAGTCACTTGGAAAGAGGAACTTCAATTGCAGAGTTCTCTTAGTCAGACCAGCATGTGGCTATGTCTGTGAGAGATTGTCTTGATTGATGATTGGATTAGGAGAGTCCAGCCCACAGTGAATGACACTCCCATCCCAGGAAGGGAGATCTGGGCTGTGTAAGAAACTCAGCTGAGCATGAGCTAGAGAATAAGCAGCATTCCTCCAGAGTTTCTTCTCCTGTTCTGCTGACTTCCCTCAGTGATGGATCATCACCTGGAACTATAAGATGAAATTAAGCCCTTTCCTCCCCAAGTCGATTTTGGTTGGAGTATTTTATTATTGCAACAAGCAACACGAAACAAAGTCGGGTAGCCATACAGTTAGTAAGTGGTAAAGTCAGGCTTAAAACAATGGCATATCTTCTTGCAAGAATAATAACCGTATCACTAGTCTACCTTGGCTTAGAAAGACATAGAGGTCTGGTATTTAATAAGGGAAGCCCTAAGCAGCAAGCCAAAACCAAGGGCATCAAAGAACAATACACTAGTAAGATAAGATATAAGACACTCAGGATTCTTTTGTGTTAAGAATATTGGCTTAAAAATAGAGATCTGTGCATGAGGCCTTAAGGTGACTTAGCTAGACAGCAGCAGCTGAATGGATGGAAAATGGACAAGGAAAGGCAAGAGCTGCAGCTCTTCCACAGTCCATGTGTGCCTATGGGGCACGGGTCTGAGAACCCAGCTTCTTGATGCTGATGTGAAGAAGCACATTCGCTCAGCCTGGCCAAGTGTGAATGGTAGTACTTGTAACAAAGCGGCCAGTAGTCACCATGCACTAAGATCCTTTATTAAAATGTGGCTGTGCAGCAACTACCACAGACTCCCCTAGCATTCAGTGATGAGCTGAAAATATGCTGCTTTCCATTTTTAAAAATCCCACTATTGAGATAAAGAGAAGAGAAAAACTTCTCACTTTATTCCTTTTTTATGCTTTTTGATTGCTGAACTATGCAAAAGTGTTACCTAGCCAAAAATATTTTTAAAGTCTTCTATGAATCCAGTATTCATAAGCTTATGTAACTTCTTCACTCCCAAATTAAAGGAACTTGTTATACATGCAATCCAATAAGGTTACCATCTAGTACATAAAAGAGTTCATTCTTTCAGCAGGTTATAGTTTTAGTAACTTTCTTGAGAGTTAGCTCTTCAAACTGTTCCTCACCCTTGCACAGTGAGAAGTGACTTTATTAGGATTAGAACTTGCCAGATGTCACATGGATGATCACTGGTAGAAGCCATGTTCGCACCTGGGTCAGTCTTCAAAGTTGCACTTTTTTCTATTCAGGCAAGCTGTTCCAAAAATGCAGCTCATGCCTGGTTCTGCATACCTGTTTACATGCCACAGTGCTGCCCCCTGCCGATATCTGCTTGAACTGCATTGTAGTCAGCCCTCAACACAACCCAGAGAAAACAGTCAGTTCTTGTTGGAGCAGATCATTTAGGGATATTGATTCCAAATTTGTCATTGCTTTCCATGAAAGCTAAGCATAGAGTATAAATTGCCACTCACCACATACAGTTGATGACTTTCTATACCCAAATGGTTTGACAATTTGTGATTTCTCCCCCAGGAGGTTTTTTGCTAACATTTTTCAAGGCAAAATATTCAATCCCTGTCTAAAATGATCAAATTTTGCCCTGAAGCAAACTTGTAAATTTTTGCAAAGACTCGTGAAACTTCACAAGGCAAGAGATCAATAATTTCACACTGTTCTGTTCTCACCGTTTTCCTCAGTGTACAAACTGCCAAAATGAGAAAGTTACGATTTAAGTGGCGAGTAAGAACTCTCTCCCAACCTTTTAAAAATAAAGTAGTATCTTTAAAATAGACGTGATCAATCTGTATTCAAAAGTTTTAGGAAAAGCAAAAAACTGAGTTTAGAAATGTAAAGTTAGTTTTACATAAACAGTGAAATATGTCTCAGCTCTTGTACCAGCCTATCATATGTACTACACTCCCCACAGTACTTTTGGGTATTGGACTGCATGTCTGATACTGTAACTTTTGTTCCAAGCCAGGATTCAAGTACATGCCAAAAATGGTCTTTGTACTACTGTCACACCAAGGCAGTGGGGCACTCTGTTCCACATTGGTAATACTCAACCTTTGTGGTTCTGGCTTTATAGTGCACAAATTAAACCTCAATAAACAGGAACCAATGTTGTATCATTTTTCTGTTCAAACATTTAGGGTTTTTTTTGTTTTTGTTTTTGTTTTTTTTAAATTTCCCTGCATCAAAGTTGTGAATGTTTTCTAATGATTAGCTATTGGTCCTTTATTCTTCTTCCTGAGTTCTGTCAGAGAACTCATTTATTTCCATGGCTTCAATTACACCTTTCACATGGACAACGCTCAGTCTATGTTACCTGTCTTACCCCTTCATCAGACCATCAGCTATTTATTTCTGGCTGTTTACTGACAATTTGTGCTCTTTGATGATTTGCTCCTCTTTGTGTTGAACTCTCTATGGTAACCTCAAACCATCTCCTTCTTCTGAATTATTAAATTTTTTTATACATAGAAGCATGCATCCAGACATCCCATGCTTGAAACTTTGGAGCACAGTTTAAGTATATACACAAGAGATAGGAGTTAACATAGAAGAATGCTTGGGGTCAGGTATACCTAAATGACCTGGGAGCTTTGCTCAAAGTAACTAATGGTCAGATCTAATTTTTCAAATGAAAACAAATAATAATTTTTGTGCTAAGGTTTTTTTAAAATATATTTGACTGCTATCAACTGTTAAACAACATCATACTCTTTTGAAGCAACAGGAGATTTATAATGAGAATTCCTACTGCCAGACTGTGACTCCTGTACAGTAACTGACCTAAAGGCAATTAGAAAAATATGTAAATGAAAAATAAAAGATAGGTCCTGATGTCATGCAGCAATCTTGTGAAAGATATGCAAAAGACCTATACAAATAAAATTAAGCACATGTAAATGCATTCAAAATTTACTTACATAAAGTTAAAATTAGGTTCTTCTCCATTTGGGAATTTTACTTCTAAATCCAATATTATTTGAGAAAACTGAAGAGCAATGGGAATATAGCTAATTAAGTATTGTTTTCAATGTACTCTAACAGTATGTTTCAAATAAAAGGAATGAAAATTAGAAGCATAGCAAAACATGATTAAGATTTTACCCTCAAATATTCAAATTATCAGGTCAAAATCCATGTTAAATGTAAGTTAGATGAGTCATGATACCGAACTCTATTTTGTCTATTCATGGTGCAGAAATTATCTACCTTTTGCTATTTACTTCACCTACATGAGGGAGCTAATTGGTTTGAATATAAATAGCTTAACACTGAAGATGGAGAAGGTATTGATAAAGCACTACAGCATAATAGCTGCTGCATTCTGTCGGCGCTGCCGACATGCATTTGCCTTTTGAATTAGATGTCTTATATTTTGTGAGATGCATATTTCTTTAAATTGAGTAACTAAATTCATGTTAATATAGTATTGGTTTATTGAACTTCAGATTTCAGCTCAGGCATTACAGAAGAGTTAGGAGCTATATTTAGAGTGAGATCTACATACTCCATACAGATGGAATCAGTCCATGAATGCATGTTGTTAACATCCCTGCCAGTCCTAATAAAACTCTATCTTTGGTGTGTTTGAACAAGACTTACGTTACACATGAAAACTGAAACATCAACCATTATATACCCTTTAAGTGTAGATAAAATAATTTTACATCCATACAATATTTTTAAATGTTGACTTTAGCAAAAACTTAAAAATCCTCTGCAATTTGAAATGAAAATTCATGATGCACAAAATTATGAAGGAAAACAATGTCTACTCCAAATAACCCATAACTTTTCTGAATAAAATTTTAGTTTTGTGATTTAATCTTTCTCATTTACACTTGCTCAGTGTATTTGAATTCACAGTGTTTCTACATGCAGTATAACATTTAATCTGCACAGAGCCCTTTGTGAAAAGTGGTAACGTTTCATGTTTAATGATGAGAGAGGTCCCATGGAAACGAATGGCTGTTTTCATCATCATAACCAAGAACAATGGCAAATCAAAGGCTGGAGGTCTGATGCTCCCAATACCAGTTCAGGATTCTTTTGAATAGACCTTGGTATGTTATGCCAAATTCTGAGCATATCTTCACTTCCCTCTCATGCACATGCATAGGATACATGGTAGAGGTACAGATATGACAAGTTTTTAATTTGTCTCTATTCAATTTCCTTCATCTGAGCATAGCATAATAATAATGCAAAATATGTTTGTATTTGTTGTCTAATATGAGTATATACATGTGTACATGCATGAAATAAGTACTAAAGGAGAGGATGTACTTCTTCCTTTGATTTTCTATTACACAAAGATTATTATGACTTTTAGACAAAAATGAGAGGCAAAACAAGGAAATCTCAATAGTCACACAGAAATCAAAGCCTATAGGGAAACAGATTGTTCTAATTTGCTTATCTACTTTTTCTTTGACTGATGATAGTGATTGGAGGCAGACCTGGGAAATGTAGAGCACACACTCTTTCACTGACCTATACCACTTACCCTTTGATCTAAGTGTTTGGGAGTGGAGTAATAAACTGAACAAATGTATAGTATGTTGTAGTGGGTAGCTGTTCCAGCTTTGACCTGGAAGTACTATCCCCAGTGAGGCTTCCAGTAACTGTCATGCCTACCTATGAGTGGCCCCCTCAGCAGGGCAAAGACGGGCGCCCTTAAGACTAAGAGGTGGTGGTGGTGCGTTCGTTTAATCCCAGCACTTAGGAGGCTTAGGCAGGTGGATCTCTGTGAGTTCAAAGCCAGCCTGGGCTACAGAGTGAGTTCCAGGAAAGGCACAAAGTGACACAGAGAAACCCTGCCTTGAAGAGCCAAAAAAAAAAAAAAAAAGACCAAGAGCACCGGCACAGGGACCACTCATAGGTAGGCATGACAGTTACCAGAAGCCTCATGGGTGGTAGTACTTCCAGGTCAAAGCTGGAAAAGCTACTCACTACATTATGTATACTCCTAGACATAACCTAGCATAAGACTACTCTATATCATTGGTGGTTGTCTGCCCATATATGATCCTATAGATTTAAAAAAAACCTCTAATGTTGCCATATAAATTATCTACTGACAATACATTAGTCATTAGAAAAGCAGTCAGCTTTTGACACCAATAAAGCACAGGCAGAAAAAGGATAATGGAAGAGATTAGACTCAATTATTTGTTACAGTTACTTATACCCAGACTTTTTTTTCTTTAACTCCAGTGGACTTGAAACCATGTTTCAGGACATGAGTCTCTCTCCCTGAAAATGACTGACATCCCAAAACCCGTCTTGAAAGTTCACTACCTACCAAAACAGTGGAAAATAGGGAGATATTATAACAAGCCTCTGATCTCTGTGTGACTACTCAGCAACAGTGAACTGCAGACTTGACTGACCCTGAGTCTGTATCTTCAGTGTAAGGGAGAGGACCCCCATCCCATTCAATTGACTTTCCAGTTTTTCACAAGAAAGAGGCTATCTCAAAGTTTCAACTTGAAAATACATGTGCTTGAGTTCCTAGTCTTCCCTGCTGCTGCTTGAGCTCACACACCCTTGCACACATGGTGTGAAGGCTCTTTGCATTTGATGAAAGGCTTGAAGAACCAGGCACAGTGCAATACACATGGGGAAAAGTGCCACATGGTTCAGTTGTACATCAATCACCCTCGGTTGGTGACAGAAGGTATCATTCTAGGCAACAGGTCACTGGGAGAGTGCCACTCATATGTATGCACACTCAGTTATATCTTGTGCACATTCCACACCTCCTAAAGCCGACTGAACATGTTTCCTCTGGAATCACGTACACAATATGCAGAATGGCTATGCAGGAAAAATCCATGGCAACCGCACATGCAGAGCTTGGAGATCTCATTTGAAAAGAAAATAAGTTTACCTTTCTTCAGATTTAACTTTTTAAAAGACACAATTCTTTAGATATATTTGATTCAAACTTGAAAAGTAATACTGCATGATTTCTTGAGCTGAATCCTGTCTCTGGGCTTTCTGAATGACCTACAGGCTATTCATTCTTCCCTTTAGAAGCCTTGGAGGTGTTTTTCTGTGCTGTGTACATTTTCATCCAAAGGAATATTTTCTTCTCATTCCCTTATATACCTTGGGACATTTTTCTCCCACTACAGACCTTAGAGGACTGTTTAAGACCCTATCCACTCCATCTATCCTCACTTACACCTGAAGGGCAAAATCCCTAAGATCTTGACACAAATACTGATAAATACATGGAATTATTAAAGGTGCTATCTCAGCAGAAGAGGGTCGCTGCTGCCTTTGTTCTCGGGGGAATACATATTTCACCCAGTAGCAAGACACCCAACTGTGGCTACAATCAGAAGCCTCTGAAATGCCTTTAAGCTAATCATCTTTGAACATAAGCCTTTGTTGTTGAGTGAGGGATCATCTAGATATGAGGCAAAAAAACCTGATTTATTATTATTTCTCCTCACCTTGAGTGAAACAGCATCAAGCTTGTCATCGCTGACGGTGAGTGAGGTTCAGTGATCTGTCAGCATTCACCCACCCCCCAATGAAGACAGTGAGAGAAACCCAAAGCTCTGTAGAGAGGGCTCAGGAGAGAGCCAAACAGAGTGTTTGCAAAAGAGCATTTTTATATGTTTTCTTGTGACAGCGCTAGTTTAACAGAAAATAGTTGGAGTGTGCCAAAAAGGGGGAAAAATGAAAGACACTAGTAGTAAGTTAGGCTAGCATGACATGATGGATCTGGGCTATGACAAACCGAATTGGAACAAAGCTTCCCTGGGGAGCAACTATACCAGGTTTGCTGAATTGTATTTCTTGATTTCTTACTGTGCAACAGTGCTTTTTACTGTTAGATTGACTAGGCTTCAGAATATTTTTAAAATTGTACAAATCAAAATCCATGTAGCTTAAAAATGAAGGATGTAAAAGGTTTAGGAGTTTGATGTATTGAAAGGCATTCTGTATTCCCTCATGTGAGTATTAAATATACACTTTGTCTGTTTGATGAATTTCAAATCTTTGTGGAAGGCAGTACACACGAAGGCAGTTTATGAGGCTAGAAACCCTGGTTTGAAAGGGCACAAGCTGCAGCTCATCAAAGCTTGTCCATCTGATGCGTGGCACTGCAGTGGGCTACATGGGTAGATCCATGCCTGTTCTATAATATACATAGGACCCATTCAGTTTTTTTTTAATCTAGTGTCCTCCTAACACAGGTATATCGTTCTTACAGCCTATCCTGCCAACCTTCCCTCAGTGATCCACACACCATGATGTAAAATCAAATGACAAACAATCAAAAAGAAGGAAGGAATAAAAGTTATTGCCTATCCTGTAAATTTGGCTGGTTTTCATATTTCACAGGTTACTAATTAACTCAACAATCTGATTGTATAAAATGCCATTATAAGAAATTAAGAGAAGGCTAAAGGAACAGATGCTACTCCATCCTCAGATTAGTGCCGGTATTGGAGCTTCAAAGGCATAAAGATTCAGTGTGCCTGTCTTCAAGGAGCAGCCAGTTTGAATAATTAATGACATCAATAGGCTGTAATACAGTAAGTGCTAAGAAACAGACAAGCTCAAAGCAGAGGCAGATCACCAGTCAGCTCTGCCACAATTTCATGACTTTCCCCAATTCCATGGCTGAGGTATGGTGGGAGGGGGAAAGGATGGTGAAAGAGAGGTCACTGAGGTTTAGGAAGAGAAGGCTGACACACTATGGACTAAGAGACAAATAGTACAGCTGGACTTAGAAGTGTTGACAGTCTAAACCACATGCTGAAATGCTGATGATAATGCAAAGTTATAAAGCAGATTACTTAATGAAAAATAGGAAGTAGTGATGATTGCCACTGGAATTTTTTGGGTCATATGTAAAACATAGAAACTGATTGTCACCTGTAGTATGCTGATACATGCAAAATGTGAGGCGGTATTGGCAGATCCTTTCGACTTTCAATAGAAACCTGTACTCTGGATCCTCACATGAAACCTCTTGATGTCACATACACAGAAAAAATTAAAAGTTGTGTGTTAGCCCATGCTCTTTGCCATCTTCTCCTCAGGACACATACATGTAATTATATAGATACAGTGTAGAGGAGCCTTTGAGTATGAACATGAAAAGCTTACCTTTCTGGGTAATCAAGATTCAGACTGTTTACACAGGAGGGAGCAGAGTTAGACTAAAACTTCAATAGGTATTTAGAAGTGGGAAAAACAACTTATCAGACAGGTAGTTAAGTGTCATAATGGTAGAGTTAGGGTGGCAAAGATGTAGGTATTGGCAAAGAATAAATACGGTTGGTCTGAAAGTCCTTGGTTGGAGAAATGAGGAAGTAGACTTGGTATTAGAAGGATGCAAGGAGGTTGTCAAAGAGAAGATGGGATCTGAGTATTTTTTTGTGGCTTGAAAGGGACATTGGATAGACTACCCAAAGTCCAAATTACAAAAAGTAATGACTTGTTAAGGAATGGTCTACATACTTTAATTGTGGCATGCTGATTTGAACCCAAACTGGCTAGAATTGACCTCTGTCCCTCCAGGTCTACGCACTTTATTGCCTACCTTTCTTCTCACCACTTAGACTGGGGCTGAGACTATCACACAAAACTGTACATTCTTAGGCTGGCCATGGTGGCACATGTATTAATCCCAGCACTTAGGAGACAGACAGGCAGATCTCTGAGTTCAAGGCCAACCTGGTCTACAAAGTGAGTTCCAGGACAATAAGGGCTACATAGAGAAACTCACTCTTGAAACACTTAAAACCAAAACCAAAGAGTGAATTCTTGGCGAAGAGTTCTAGTGTCTTTAAGTTCGCACCCAGACACTAGTCAAATTTAACCAGTAAGTTAGGTTGGATAGATCCGGCATATTGTACATTTTCTTAATATAAATGTTTTAAGATCTGGGGAAATCTAAACCACTTTGGAAAGCTGCAAATGCTTCTGCAAAAACCCTCTTATTCTTAGTAGTGTTTGTTGAGGACTGTATCACTGTCACCAAATCAATCAGTAAGAACAATACTGGTTGAGCTTTTCTGCCTTAAAAGAACATTCTATTCTATTTTGAATACAGTTGTCTGTACTTCGTACAGATTGGCCAGATTCATCTGACATGTGGGGTGAGCTCTAACTTCTAATTTCATAATTTATAATATCACAAAATGAAATATTAAGGTAAATTTAAGAAGTTTCACATAAGTATTGCTACTGACTTTTAATGTTCAATTATTTACCAATGTAAATTCATATACAGTACAAGAAAATGCCAATATTACTCAATTATTCTGATCCATTTACACCTTAAACTAAGGAAATAATTGGCATGCCACTCTAATTTTCATTTACTCTTGATTTGTATTCTCTTTGGTTTGGCTTTATTTATGTGTAAATATGCATAGTTCAAAACTTGTTAGTAGCAACACTAATAATATCATTTATATACTTCACCTTGTCCATTTTAAATGGATTGTTCTATTTATAGAGTAACAGCCTGTAAAATTAAATTAAAATTTTTAATAGAAAAGGCAGTCCTTTTAAAATTATTATGATAGAAAGAAGGGTGACTTTTTCATAAATCATTTCCAGAGCAACTTTTTAAAAAGTGTTTTTAGCTCTAAAACTTTAAAATAGTCATTGATTTTTTTTAAAAATAATTATTTATGCAAAATAATTTATGACAGATTTTGCAGTACATGAAAATGTATTCTTATAATAGGAATTTTATAAGACCATTAATTTTAGCAGTGCTAGGAAGCATAAATATAATTTAGGAGCTATTTTGTTGATTGTTTCTAGAAATATATATTGACCCCATTAGTTTTAAGTGATAACATTACTAAGCCAAAATATTAATCCCACAGTACCAGAATTACTGGCTTTAACCATTTTTTTGCAAACCCTTTGCTACTATACATATTTCACTTAGCTTATCATGCATAAATATAAATGTAAATTTTAAATTGATCATCTTAGAATTCACTTTTTTAAAAACTTACTTCAATATAACACTCTTAGGATCTCCAATTGCTAACCTTTTCTTCCAGTCACTTTGGTATATATTTAGGGCATGATAGGGTTGATATCCTTTTGGACACCATTTCATTAATCAAGGTGGTGTCCCTGTATTTAGAAAGATCGTATGTTCCAATATTCAGTCACAGAATCATTTATTCACCAAGGAAAGCTGTCAAGGAGAGAGGAAACAATCATTGTCAAAAATAATGATAAATAACCTTATTGTTTTTATTAAGTGTCAGATATATAAATTTTTAACATGGATTAATGTGCCTCATTCTCACAACACGGGAAAATATTTGAGATGTTTTGAGAAGTTTCTTAGCTGGTTTTACTATTCTTATGTGTTAATATGTAACATGAGCATTGTATATACATTCTTGTCTTGAGACTTAAAGATATTCATATGCCTATTTGACAAAGGTTAAGCCAAAAACATATCCATTTTATACAACTAAGAATTTGTGTCATATCTTTTTTGGCATAGAGTACATTAATATTGATTTCAAAGCTTTAAGCCACATTGATTGGCAGCCTTTGTTAATTCAGTGTGCACTTGACAAATGCAGAAGCTGAACCATTTTCAGATTATGAGTCTTAAAGCTGGTTGTTCTGGAAATGAAGTATAAGGAGCATTCCTGTTCAGAGCATAAGTAACAAGAAGATAATTTGATAATGGTTTGTTTATATTAAAGTTTAAGTTCTGATGTTTTTTGATGACTTAACATAAAAAGCTCAGAGTAACATATTTTGTTGTTGTCTATTCAGTTTGAAAAGTACATACTTAAAAACAGTGATATGGGGAAAGCACCTGATCTATTTAGATTAATGTGTAAAAGAGCACATTTAAGACAAATTCCTGAGACCTCTGGACACTTTACTCTGTTGTAACTTGCTAAAACACTTTCCTTAAAGTTCCTCTTGTGTTTTCATATTGATAAATTATCACCCACCCCAAGTTTTCCTTTGTAACAACTGAATTTCTTTAACATATACCCTGAAGAACATAAGACAGTCTTCTGCAATTGTCAACTGCCTTTCATCACAGCATTTAAACGTATGAATGATGTGAACAAGTTATTTTTTAAGCTTAACACAATTTTACTGGAATAAGTGTCCCAATTTGGAAAATATTATCACACGAACTTCTTGGTGTTTCTGAAGCTTAGCTGTTTATAGATTAATGTTTAACTTCTGGTAAGATGCATATACTTCTCTCCAATTTATCAGTGGCTAGCATATTAACCAGAATAACACTAGTTGCTATAACAAATCAATTCTCAAGTAGGTAATAGTTCTAATATAACATCCACTCATGTCATATTGAGCATGAAAATAACTGATTGTCAGGTTGTTTCCTTGTAGACTGTGGGTCAGAAACCTGGACCTTTATCTTCTGATGGAGCAAGCATCTTCAACATGTATTTTTAAGGCTCACCATGCTCATCTCCCTCAAGCCAACCAAATCACAATGAACAGTGTCGATGTTTGACTGGAGTGGCACTCACCACCTCTGCTTAGGTTTGAAAAGGCAAGAACTCATTCCTAGAAAGCGATTGCAGACTAATGAGAAATGCATTCTCCAGTGCTCAGCAGCTCCCTAAAAAACGTATCATGGACTGTGGGCCACATTAACTATGGAGATAGTCAGTGGGCATTTTCTAAAATTTAAAAATACCAGTAATGAACCAGGAGAACTCTCAACTACTATACTGAGTAGGAATTTGGAATAGACAGCTCTCTTAACATACAGCCTAAGTTTCTGGTCACTTTTTAACCTACAACCACACACTACTTTTGAACAAGAAATATCTACTTGGAGAGAAACCAAAGGAAATCTTAATTGAAAACTAAGCTAATGAGAATAAAACGATAGCCAGTAAATGAAAGCTATATACTAGATATACTGGTTTAGTTAATTGTCACTGTGATGCTAAAGACATTTTACCTTTACTTTACAAGATGGGGAAGTAAGGTACAGGGTGATAAAATACCCAACATCATGAAATAAAATTGTATCAAATTCTGATTCATCTTTTGAGGTCTGTCATACTATCATATGCCTCATAAAAGACAAAAAAAATGCTGTTTGGAAAGAAAGAGGGCCACTGTTTTTTCCTGAATGAAGGAAATGTCCTCTGATTTACTTGGTTTTGGTTACACAGTCTGTACAAGTGTCTGATTCATCCCTTCCCTGCAAAACACAGACTCCTGTTCCCTTCTCTGTAGGACATTTCCCACCTTTCTGTGTCCTGTGGTCTCAGAGAGGAACAGATTCAACAGACCTGTGATCTCCAAGAATACAGATTCTGCTTTAAGGTGGAAAGTCATCTAAACTCATTAAAAAGGAAGGTCTAAAATAAAAGATAAAAACAGGCTTTGAGAAAAGACTATTGTCAGTGCATATGCATTGTCAGGGAGTTCATGAAGGTTATGAGACTTAAACAGTCTTTAGTACAAATGGGCAGGAGCTCAAGAGGAGAGAGAGTACAGGGACTAACAGAGGAGGGTGGTAGAAATCAGGATTATAGTAGATAAAGACAGGATCTGTCACCCATGGCTGTGATAGCAGGCAAATTTAGGAATTAGTAAAAGTTACATCTTTATACATTTTACTTTCGAACCTATTTTTGCATATATTTTTAATTCTATATAACCATCTGGTAGGGCCTGGCACTCCATGATTTGTTACAATACTAGTGTTTATCTAGGGAACTACTCATATAGTCATTGGGAAATGAATGCTGGGCTCTGGGAACAAAGTTTGAGGAGGGATTTCCAAACAAATGCTACTTACCAAAAGCTCAAAACTGTACCTTGTGCCTTCTCAGCGTTTCTAGGATCCCATACACGTCTTCACCCTATCCTGCATCTACCGTCTTTAGAATAATTGACCATCTCTACTTCTCACATAACTTCCTGTCTCTGCTCACTTATGTAGAGAGTACCTCACATTGTTTTTTTCTTCCTATCAAGGAAAGAGACTTGAAGATCAAGAAGGCAGTTCTCAGTTCTCTAAGGAGCTACTTTGACACTGAATGCTCTTCCTTGTCAATCACACAGCACTCACTGCCAGTGACATCATTGTTGTTTGTAATGCATGTTGTTGCTGTCTGCAGCATAAGCTGACACAGAGAGGCACAGTCAAGAGCTCAGAGGGCAGGTCTTACCTTCCGGTTCATTCAACACCTGTATTCACAAGAAAGTAAACAGCTTTCATAAGCCCATTACTGGTTAAGTGTAGAGGTGAATGATTATTGAAAGGTAGCTTTTCAATGTCATAGCAACATTGAATCCAACCATGCTTCTGGCACTCCTGCCTTAAGAGTATCAACATAAGCAGAAGCAGTCTAGGGTACATAGTTTTCTAGAATCATTGAATAAAGAGTTATGCTTCACTGAAAACCCATATAACTCTCAAAGACTTTTAATCTATATATTGGCAGTCTCAGTATCTTGATTTTAATAGAATATTCATTTTGCACTTACATTACCTCCTGGTTTTTCCTCTACTTGAATAATTACATTATATATCAAAAAAGCTGTGTCCAAAGTGAAAAGGGAAGAAAATCATACCTAGGTCCTTTCTGGGACAGTCTTTAAGAAGAGGGAACAGATAAGCCTGCTTAAATCAAATTATTGTTATGGTTATTGTGACACAATAGGAAATAACAATAGCAAATGAGAGTACTTGAATTCAAGTATCACTGGAGGAGCTCCAACACCAAGTGGACAGATTACAGAATTAGGAAGTGATTGGGTTGCTGGCAGAGTCAGATGCTCTCATGCCATGGAGAGTGTGTTGAACTTCAGCAGTCCTCTAGAGTCTACATTGTTGAGTAGGCTGCTCTTTCTAGAGCTTTATCTTTCTGTAGCAGCTGCAGTGTAGGGGGGTTGTTTACTGCTAGGTTGGTTACCTGTCTCTGCTCTTGTGGAGGACTCTTTCTTTAAATTAAGGGACTAAACTATCTATGTAGAACATAAAATTATAAATTCTCTATGTAGCCACCTTTGACTATGAAAATCTCATAGAAGTCAAGATGTACTAAGTCATTTAATCTTGGTCCCAATTTTACTAGGCATAATTGTCATTCCAGTCCTACCATGGTTTAGGTCATTCCTCTGCATTCTTATTTTGTGTGCTGGATAGTTTTATGTCAACTTGACACAAGCTAGAGTCATCAGAGAGGAGGGAGCCTCAGTTGAGAAAATACTTCCTTATGATCTGACTGTAGGCAAACCAGTAGGGCATTTTCTTAATTAGTAATTGATGGGGGAGGGTGCAGCCCATTGTGGGGGGTACTACCCTTGAACTGTGGTCCTGAATTCTGTAAGAAACCAGGCTGAGCAAACCATGTTGAGCAAGCAAGTAGCAGCACCCCTTCATGCCCTCTTATCTCCATGTTCCTGCCCTACTTGAATTCATGTACTGGCTTTCTTTGATGATGAACTGTGATGTGGAAGCATAAAATAAATAAACCTTTTTTCTCACCAACTTGTTTTTGGTTATGGTGTTTCATTATAGCAATCATAACCCCAACTAATACATATTGTTTTAAGGGTCACATATTTTAATTATTAAGGTGTATTTCTCTGGCTTACAAGACTAATTCTCTCATGTGGGAGTTTCTTAATGGTCTTCCTATTCTCTGGCATCCATTTGCTTACCAAGTGATAAGGGGAAAGTACTGTGCTCCCATCTAGCCTTTCAATACTGCACTGATCTACGAATTTCTAAACAGATACTAGTCCCCCACAGTCTATTATGACTTTCTATATTCCAGAGTCAGTACAAAGGTAATGTTAGGATTACACCTCAAATGCCTATAATCCCCAGTTAGCTCTTCTAATAAAGGAGCTCTTTATCATACTCTTCGTACATCATGGCACTGATAGCACTTTGTTTTACCTTATCATTATAACATCATCTTTGAGAAATTCCACTTGTGTCATTATAAGATGATTATGACAGTTTCACTAAGCCTCATTCATGTGAATGAAGAAATTAGTGCCATAAAAATTCCTAATAATTATTTTCCAAGACATGTTGGTACTTTTTAAACTTAAACTCATTATACCGATTTGAATCTCACTTCAGCAAATCCATGCAAACTGAGTGTTCTTATTAATGTCAGTCTCATACTACATTGAGGTAAAGATTTAATCTGAAAATAAATGTGTAATAAAACCCACATGCATGACTTGAATCTCTTCACATATGTGGCAATAGTGTACATAGATAATACCCTTGGAAAAATTAAAATATGTTATGGGATGTTAGATTATCAAAATAATTTTGATACTAAATAGTATGTCAGATACTGTTAGTTGCTTTCATGCAATAACTTATTTACTCTTCCAACAACAATTTTTGCTGGTGTTTTACAGGTTAATAATTAATTGTTAAATGATGCTACGTGATAACTTGGGGTCATACACTTGGGGTACAGCATGAAGCTTTGGGGGATATACTAGATGGACTCTAAACTTTACTCTTAACATTGTCACACTGGTAGACTATTCATATTTCCAGTAGTGGAATCCTCCTTCCACTGTATTTATCACCAGAACAAAAAGAAAGAATCAGGCTTGTGATTGTTATGATGAGAAATAGGAGCCAATTTGTTTTTAATGCTCTTTTAGAATTACAAATAAAAAATTTACAGAATATAAAACCTTATTTAGTCAACTTATTATTGTAAGAAACATTTGAACAAATGCATATTTCAATAATTAAAAGCAGAATGCAAAAATAACTTTTAGGACTCCAGAGCTATTGAATAAAACCTCTCCATTCTTAAATTTTTTTATCCATGTTATATTTTTCCAATGATTGAGGTTTTCTTCTTTAAATAACAAGAGATAGCATCTAGACTTTGTATGGAAGCCTGCTACATATGTATTGCATATGACCATGTGTGTATGTGTATACTTTAACATAATGTCTGTTGAAGACATCTTGCTGTAAGCTCGAGTTATTTTATGCATTACTACCAACTGAGCTTTGATGATCACTATGGTGTGGGAAATAACTGATTCCTACATTGAATTTCTCCAAATGTCTGCAGAGTTCCTCATCTGATATTTCTTTCCAATCCTTGTGCCTTGATGAGGGTCATTTTCTTTCCTCCTACTGTTTTCCATATTGAGGAAACTATTTCTTTAAAATAATTTCTAAGTTAAACATTTAAAGTCTTGACTTAAGATCTTAGTTCTTATTTAAGAAATCCAAGTATTTTCCATGGACATGTACTGAACATTGTATTTAAAAAATTGTGGTGACTTAAAATAGATTCAATAGTTTCCTTTCCTGGGGAATATTTGTGTGAGATTCAGAAAGAATCATATTGGGAAGTCATTTAAATAATAGTGGGGAGAGCAGAATGGTTATTATCCTTCAGGCAAAAATTAATCAAGAAAGTCTCCTTTATTCTTTCAGTAGCAGTGAAAGTCTATAAAAACCTTTGCTGATGCATTAACAAGGTGCTTCTTTTCTTGTACAATTGTATTTAATAGCATTAGTTAATGAAATATATGGAATTATAAAGAACAGATTGTTAAACTGTGTAAACAAACTGCATAGTCTGTTCTTAAAAGAATGGACTTTGAACTGTTTAGGGGAAGACAATCAGGATTTTAAAAATAGAAAGAATATTAGCTCAGGATCTAAGTAGAAGATGAGAGGCTTTCTCGTGCTACAGAGGTGCGTAGCTATATATAATGACTCTTGAACGATGAGTTAGTATTCTAAAAGATTAAAATGAAGTGGAACAGAATCATGTGCGGCCTTAGGGATACATGATTCATTAATAAACCTTTACCTCATGTAACCACATATTGACATTCAGGAAACTTATATTTGTGAGTTGAAGTTATCTCTTAAGTATTCATTTTGGTATCAATAGAAGATCTTGAATGCATGTGTTAGTATAACTGCTCAACTAAAACACACCTTCAGTTCTTGACTTAAAACATTCTTACAAACATTATTAGCTGGAGGTTCTTAGACAAGCAGCCCTCTAGAGTCTAGGAAGTGACAAGGAATCCTTTGCATCTGTGGCTTTTCTTGCTCTTGAGGCCTCATTGTCCACACCAGGCAGGTGCAAGGGGCTTCTCCAGTCTTTTTATAGAAACAACAGTCATCAAATACCACTATGTTTCCTTGACTAGAACCCTAACATGAAAAATAAGGAAGCCAGCTGTGTACAATTTAGAAAAGTTATTAGTGTTCTCCGGTGTTATATACAAGATATATCTAACAGAGAATTACCAAATCAATGAAGCAATAATGACATTGTATTGATGTAGTAACTACATAATAAATACATTCCTGATGCATCAAATGTGATAAACACAGGGAATATATATATATATATATATATATATAATATATATATATATATATATATATATATATATATATATATATATATATATATATATATCCTTGAGCAGAGACGTAGCACTTGCATATCTTTTCACAATTTTTTTTTACTACATTATAAATCATCTGTTCACTGTCTCTACAATGTTTTGAAGATATGATAAAAAATGGAGCTCTAATTTCCTTAAAGGTGATGATAATATTAATGAAAACAATAGCAACATGTATAAAAGTCACGTCTGTGTATAAGAAAAGTCATTTGGTATGTGGATAAGATATCCTATTACCATTTTGAATATTTTTAATTACTATACACTTACAGTGCATGTTAGGACATTTTTTTAATAACAAAATAATTCCATAACAAAAATTGGTTAACATTAATTTAACATTATTGGAGTTGCTAGTCCAGTGCTGCTGTAAATTCATAGATTATAATGTAATCTATACATACAAAAATATATATTCAAATGTTATTCTATATCTATATATGTCTATGTTGATAAGTAGATCACACATGTATATAATAATTTTTAAAGGTTTTAAATGGTAAATGTAATTCCATTTGATTAATCTAATTATGTGTCAAATAGACATCTGAGTTTGAGAGGGTGAGAGCTTGTATATGTAAAATAGATCTGTTTAACTTTAGATTTTGAGAAGTTCTAGAAGGAATACATTGAATATATTTTTAAGCTTGCTAACCTCTGTATTTGAGCCTACTAAAAAGATAAATAACGTTTCCTCTGTGTGTTGATTAAAATGATCAACTACAATGAATGTCAGGTGCATATG
This sequence comes from Onychomys torridus, assembly GCF_903995425.1. Classification (NCBI taxonomy): domain Eukaryota; kingdom Metazoa; phylum Chordata; class Mammalia; order Rodentia; family Cricetidae; genus Onychomys; species Onychomys torridus. Next base: position 21,569,189 of record NC_050446.1, read on the forward strand.
GAGTCTTTAGTGTTTCATACCTATTCATCTGTTTCTCATTTCTATGTAGCTTGCATTCCCTGTCTCATTCTGAACATGATTTCACCCCACCACTATTGTTCCTGAAAGTTATTGTTGCTGAGGACTTCTAATGTAGCCTGCATTCAGACGTTGCTTCATTCTCCAAGTTATTTTTTTTGTTCAACTTTCACAGGAAAAAAATGATAGCTAGGTATAAATAATACTTCTTGCTCTGACTAAAAATAATCCAGACACTTTATATCCTTTTTGAAAATTTCAGTCCAATGTGGTGTGAAATTCTGGGCTGAAAATCTGTATTTCTGGTGAAAATACTTATTTAACACAGAAAATGTGGAAGTTGGAAAGTAGTTCTACTTTATGGTCTTTTCTAACAAATAGTACCTGGAACAATAAGAACATTAGGAATTTTGAATCTGCAGACAACTTTAAATTCTCTCAGGCAGTGAAATTCCAACCCCTCCTTGGGAAACATCTGAACTCAAGACAGTCCTGCATTATCATAAAATGTCTCTTTTGTTGAAGAAAATACTTAACTGTGTAAATCATGAACTTGACCATGAGTAAACTCTTGTGGTTCTACAATCTAAGCATTTCAAATTGGGTAGGATAAACATAATGGCTACCGTACTCAAGAATAAATATAATAATATTACCTTGTAGACACATATAAAATTATAAGGTTAAATATGGACATTCACAGGATGCTATAATTATCTTCTTATTCCCAGCTTGTAGCCTTAACTGTGCTAAAAATACACCCCTAAAACAGTGCTTATTGGGTTTTGCAGATACATCAAGTATATAATCTATTTTGTTTAAATCACATGAAATTTCAAATTTCTTGAGTAAAAAAATGGGCAAATATCATATCACTTAAGTTTTTTCAAATCATATTCCTTCTTAATTATAAGCAAAATAATGAGAAAATATCCAAAAATGCTAGATTATGCCAAATTTGAGACACACCAATATTCTTTTTGAAGTCTTTCAATTGTCAATGTACTCGGTAAAAAATAGCCCTCTAATATGAAAGAGGTAGTAGAATGTTAGCACTTCAGGGGAAAATGGTCCTTATATACAAATGGAACTTGAGCAACTGTTATAAACAAATTAAGGGTAATTTAAAATATATAAATATCATTTAGTGCCAAGAGAATGCCAATCAAACAAAACCAGTTGACACTCTCTTTAAGACATTCTCTACATAAGTTTATTTTATTATATAAAAAAAAACAATTTTCCTAAACTGAATTTTTAACTAAGATTTGTTTTTAATTTTTTTGGAAAAACAATTTTTTAAACACCTGTTTCATCATCATTTCATTCAAATCTGTTGGAACAGCCTCAGAAATATTGGGCACACTGTGTATCTCTTATATAAGGATGCACTGCTTCTAGCCAAGTCAAAAATGCTGTTTTGGTAAGGAAATGCCTTTATGTCTTTACAAAAAATGTAAGGAAGACAGAGAGTATTTCTGGAGTTTATGGGCAGTCACTGAAGAGAATGGTGACTATGATGGTGTTCAGCTTAGGGGGGATGGGACAGACTGCTTTTTATTGTAAAGGGAGTACAAACACTCAACTACTCAGATCATGAGGGTGAGGCTAGGTGACATCTGCATTTGAATCTTCCTCTACATTTTTACGGTTTGCTTATAAGTGCATTTAATCAATGCATGCCATTGAATATATTATCTGAAAAAACATTAATAATTCCAGAAATTATGTATCAGATGGTTGTGGAGAACAAAGCAAATAACATGCACAAATTCTTTTTGCATGATGCCTGTCTTCTGACCTAGTGCCTTGCAAACACTCAACGGTACTACTCATCTGTATATTATTATTTAGGAGTAGGAATAGATACTCAAGACAAATGTGAACACTCCACTGCCTCCTCCACAGGATCAAGGATTTGTTTTTGTGAGTGGGAACAATATCTCACCAATTTGCTGATCACACCTATGCTGGTTTTCTGTTGCCCTACAACAAATCACCATGACTCATACATCTAAAACTGACTCAAAGCTATCATCTCAGTTTCCAGGAACTAGAGGACAAGGCACCCAGCTTCTGAGTCCCTCCCTGAGGCTTCTTTGAGCCTTCGACCAATGTATTGAGGGCTGCCATCTCTCTATGGCCCTGAGAATTCTCTGGATGACTTAGAAACTGAAATACTATTCAGTTGTGGACTAAGTTGATTGTTTTCTTCAAGGCCAATGAATAAACCTCTCTCAGGGAAGTAATGATTGCCTTTTAAAAATTTGTTTCTTTAAAAGTCATTTGGTTGGTTAAGGCCTGTGCAGGTTAATCTACTTTTTGGTGAACTCAACCTCAAGCATTTGACATCTTCTTTTCATGTACAATGTCACTTTACTAATTACATGAGTGATATTCATCAAACTACAGGTCCTGTCCACTGTGAAGAGAAGGAGCCACTCTAGGCTTTTTTGGGGGACCACGTAAGAATTCCACCTACCATATCTCTAGACTTTTTCCACTTCATAATGGGCATTTCATTTGACAATTCTGGGTAAAATTTAAGTGCTGAAGCTTAGTAAAAGTGGAAGAAAATATGGGCTCAACATGCAAGTGAAGTATCAATAGTTGATATGTTCTTATCAGAATCTCTTGTTACATATCACAAGTCAGATGAAGCTTGGATATAGCTAGGGGTCAGGGAGAGCAGAAGCATTGTTAGTGTGAAAGGAGAAGAGGGAAAAATATCTTTGCTCCTCAACCAGCTAAAAGAATATCTCAAATATTTACTGAAAATTAAGTCTGGTTTGCCTTTGAATGACTTTCAGTTGGAAATAATCAAACCCAGTGGGGTCTTGATAAGAAAGCTGATCAAGTAGCTATCTTTATGTCTCAGGACAATACCATTTGTGTTATCAGTTGCAAATAAATTGAAGCACCACTGAATTTGTCAATAGATTTTTCTGTTTGTGGGAACAGCTGAGCCAACCTTAGCCTTTCTTGAAATGAATGTACATATACGGTTTTAGAGCTTTGCCCAGTAGGCACACTTAAGCAGTGTTGGAGAGCACATAACATGTAGACATGTAGCTGAGAGAAATTGGTAAAATATTTTGACTCTTGCAAAGTATTAGTTTTGTGCTACAGCTACATGGTGTGGTAGGGGTAGGGGTGGAGAAAGAAACAGAACTGAAACAACTTCATCAACACTGAGTAGACTCAATAAAAATAGTTACAAAAGTAAAATTAAGTCATTTCTAAGCCTCTATCTTAGAATTTTATTTCACATTCTATTGAACTAAGTTCAACTTTTTCTTGCATTTTTTTGACAGACAAAGTAAGTGAAAATAAGCAAGAATTTTGCTGGTAGAGAGATCTGTGATGATGCTATAGGGCTGTCTCAAGCTTTCTGTGTAATAGTAAGCAAGTAAGAGATAGGCCTTCTTGATGCTGCCATGTTTAAAGAAAAAGCAATTTATAAAACAAGGATAATTGTATCCAGTTTAAGCACTAAGTTGGTAAGAAAATGCACAATAAAATATATATGATTATATTGAATATGGAAGTGTTTATAAATCTTTTTGACAGACTTATTTTAGAGACAGGATTTCTCTGTGTTGTACTGACTGTCCTGGAACTCACTCTGTAGACCAGGCTGGTCTCGAACTCAAAGAGATCCACCTAGTTCTGCCTCCTGAGTACTGGGATTAAAAGTATATGCCATCGCCAACTGGCTGGCATATTATATTTTTTAAATAAGAGGGTTTTTTTATATATAAAAACAAGTATCCCTGATGGCTTATCATGGAAAACAGAAAATGTGCTAAGAAATCACTTTGTGACTCTGAGAAAGAAAGTGCATGTGGCTACTGATTTTAAAGGCACTGTCTTGTCATTGTTTCCTGACACTATTCAGTGAACTATCAAGAGAAATGGAATCCAGCATGCATATTCATATTTCCCATATGTAAGAAAGCAAATCAAGCATAAAGGATCAACGTTTCTAAATGACAAATGTAAGGGTTGGAGGTTTGACTGAGTGAAATCTGATTCGTCTCCGACCTTGCTAGCAGATAGGATATCAAAACAGAAAATACTGCCTCTTTAAAAGTGAAAATTCCTATGAACTTTGTCTTCATGTCTACTACTTACTTTGGTTTGTATATCAAAATATTGCCAATGGGGGCTTATTGCTGTAATGGCCCTCAAGGATGCATTAGAAATGATATAAATACAATTTTCATGTATGAAAGTGTAAAATGTAAATAAATTAAAATGAAAAGATTAATAGCATTTTTTTAATTAATTGATTAATTAATTAATTTTATGTTCATTTGTGTTTGCTCTGCATGTATGTCTGTGTGAGAGTGTTAGACGCATTGGAACTGGAGTTACAGACAGGTGTGAGCCGCCATGTGGATGCTGGGAATTGAACCTGGGTCCTCTGGAAGAGCAGCCAGTGCTCTTATCCTCTGAGCCACTTTTGGCTAAGATCAAGTGTAGTATCTGATCTGTTCTTATCAGTTTAATAGCATTCTTAAAAATGATGCCTAACTAAAAATGAAGGCACAACATTAAAATAAACAATATTAAACTACAACTGGATATATAGGTCAGAGTAGAGCATTAGCCTGAAACACATGAGGCCTGAATTTTATCCCCAGTAATGCAGAAATAAGGTTTTATATATGTATATTATATTACATATATATGTATATTCTTAATAATACTTGTGACATATGCCATTATATATACTTACATATATGTCATATATGTATCAATGAGGGTGATTTATTCAGCTATTAGTCTATTTCTGTATGATCCACCTATTTTCTTCATGGCCTATCTATCTTTTTCCCAAATATAAAAGAGATTTCACTTAAGATTATCAAAGAAAGTTCCAATACACAGGAAAATACACAAAATGAACATCAACATCACACAGGCACCATTTCTGATCTGGGCTTTCCTGAGAACAGAATTTTGGGTACAAAAATATTAGCTAAAATCCTAGCTAAGAAAAGTCAGTTCAAACCAGCCCCACCAATGTTCAACTCACTTTATTGCTTGGCCATTTACTTACTAGACTGTAAATGAAGGATTGGACTGAGTGAAGACTTGTCCTAAATCATACATGCAATAAACTCCTCCCTCAGACGATGCATATGTACAAACAAGCCAGGAAGTACTCTAAGAGCTCAACTGCCAGTGTACTTGCCTGGCGTGCATAACGCTCTGGGTGTGATCTCCACCACCACATGAACCAGGTGCCATGATGTAAACCTTCAAGGATGAGGGGGCTAGCAGGAAAAGAACATGTTCTATGTTGTTCTCAGCTACTCAGCAAGCTTGAAGCTGACCTGAGCTATGTGAGATCCCATCTTACAAAAATAGATCAAAACAACAACTACCCAAACAAACACCCCCCTCCTCTATTTTCTCAAGGATTATAGTTATCTAATGTATCTATTTTGTGGCTTTCATTTAAAGAGAATAAGGAACAATAAAAACATCTCTGGGCAATTATCAAGGTTCCTCATCCCAGTGCACAGAATATTTTGGAGCAGATAGTTCTTTGTAGTGGAAGATGTCCTATGGACCATGTGGATTAGCAGCATTCCTGACTTCTGTCCTCTAGTGCAGTGGTTCTCAAGCTTCCTAATACTGTGACCCTTTAATACAGTTCTTCATGCTATGGTAATCCCAACCATAAAATTATTTTCATTTCTACTTCATAACTATAATTTTGCTATTATGAATTGTAATGTAAATATCTGATATGGAGGACCAAAGTGGTCATAACTCTCAGATCGACAAACACTGCTTTCATGTGTAATGATGCTATCATCCATGATACGACACCTGAAATTCCTGCAAATCTTTGGAGCCATCTTGAGAAACATCTTGATGCGTATGAACTGGTGTGTTTGTATGAATGATTATACAAATGGCTAATAATGGACAACTTAGTAACAATAGCTAATCTTTTATGTTGGGTAATATTTAATAACATCTAATGTCAATATGTAAAGTCAATGATTTTATACTATTAGTTCTATGTTTTCCTTGGCATAATAGACAAATAATACAATGACCACTGGTCCCTTCTTATCTTGAGTGCAGTGTGGTTATAATCTTAAAATATAGGGTATTTTCCAAAATTAAAGCTAACGTACTTTGTTGCATTTGCTTATGGTTCTTGATAAAATCCTGCAAACACAAGCAGTCTGATGTTATTTTTCTGTTTACAGTATTACTATGTTGTTTTGGTTAACAGAATGAAAAACAGCACTGTGATACCACAAGTAAAAATGTTTTATTCTTAGTTTGTTTCATCAATAAAAGCTGACATTTTTGCAAGAAAGATGTTATACTATTGAAATTAACTCTTAGTCAATTGTAAATAATTGTATTATATCGGTATGTTATCATGAAGATTAGAAATCATTTCCTCCAGAATCATGTTTTTGCTTCCTCAGCACTGTTTCAATTGAAAGGAATTTGAATGAAGTGCATCTCATTACTAACATAAAGTAGATGGAGCTTGAATAATTTTTATATTTATTTTCCATGGATGGCTATTACATTTCTTATCCTATCTATCCAAATTTTATAAAATAAATTGTTTTAATCCATTCTTTGGAGGGAAGCAATGAATTTATTTTTGCAAAAGCTATGCATCTGAATATATTGTAATATGCATAAAGCTCTGTTAACACAGTTATTTATATAAAAAGTGTAGCTGCCTTACCTTTTATTTAATTTACATACTCTATTTACTTTCTGACAGGTTCTTCTCCTTGCATTTTTATTTACATACCAAAAATGTGTTTCTGGATAAGTCAACTAAAGCTTGGGTGAATGCACAACCTGACACCCCATAAAATGTCTTATGTGTTATATGCTTTATATGAATTTTAAACTACTAATATAGAAGTTTGAAACTGCTTCTTCAATGATTTTTCTATAGCAACACCATGTTTCTTAAGTATGGTGGTGAAGAGAATATTGTCTTTTTCTGAGATCATGTCTAGGGAGGGTTATAAAACTCATTCTCAGTCTATTTGTTTCAAGCAGGAAACATAAATAACTAGCTATATTTAAATATCACTGATATTTTATTTAAATTATTATGAATTTTGCATCATATGAGCACTGTATTTTGACACTTAGAGACTGTTGTGTGATCTAAGCAATAAAATACTTTTCTACTTACTTGTTGAAAACAACAGTTTTCTTAGCTGTTTTATAAGCAATGATGGGGCCAAATGCTATCAAATATCTAGGACATGGTGAGTCAATTCAATGATGGCCAGTTTTAGAAATATAAACTATTTTATATTTCTATCTGCCTACCCTTTTCTTGTATATAGCTTCTGTAAGCATGGCTTGTATTTGTGTAGCCTACCATTCATATTCTTATGCTCTCCTGATATAAATAATTTGAAAATTTTCATTCAGTTTCCCAAATTATTCTAGTCATTATGGATGATTCATGAGAGGATTAATCTCTTGGATGTGACATCAAACTAGAGAGGAAAGACACTACCTATCATATCGTCTGCAGTTAAGAACATGCTGCATATCTTTAAGCTTTACTTAAAGTACTTATAGTAATTGAGTGTGCATGCTCAGCTCCGTTAAAACCCAAACAGCAATATGGGAGAGTGTGGTTTGTTTTTTAAATGTGCAAGGCAGGAAAATTAGTGAAATCTGTTTAAGTCACAAAACTGCCTCATTCAGGACTCAACTCAGCAGCATGAAAAAGTAACTCAAGTTAACTGTACTCTTAGCATATGTCTAAGCTCGCACATTCAATTCACTTTGAATTCCTCCCTTCTCCCTTGGATCTGTCTGCAAAGAAAAGAGATACAAAGATGGCAAATAGGTTTAGTCATTCATGAGCCCCAGATTTTCTTAAGGCTTTCAGTATGAAAATGTTCCTGGCTGCGGCCACATACCCTTGCAGACTGAGTGGTGACACGGATGGAGAATTGTTAGGCTTCATTTCCACCTTCCACTGCCCTTTCTGACACCCCACCTGTGTAGCTGCCATTGGCAGACACAATTGTACACATGCTGATGGAGAGAAAGACATTTTGATTTTATCCATACTAGGAAAATTTGAAGGAAGAAAGAAAACCAAATTAGTGAACAATAGATTAAGGTATTACACAGAATTGTGGTTTGGTGACCTGAATTGTATTATAATCCTAGGATTACATATTTGGGGAAAAAATATGATGTCTCTATAATGGGATATCATTATAAGAGGGTATTACTGAACATGAGCTGTGTGGCAGCATGAGATATTTTTCTGTGTGTCTCTCAGCTATCAGAACAGATCTCAGATGCACTGAGGAGCACCACTGAGGAATTAGTCTTCATTTATAATCAAACATTCTTGAATAATATTCTCTTCCAGTTTTTGTTTTAAAGGCCTAACATTTGATCGTATGTTTTCTTTAGTTAACTTTCTATATTATATGGCAATCTCTGCAGTTATTTTTTCAAAGATAAAAGAGAAAAAAAGCATGCTCAAAAATGTAGAAGTTATTTTTGCAGTAACGTATGTCATGATTTTTAAACATTCAGGCCTTTAAACTTTTTTTTTTATAGTGTATATTCTTGCCAATCCCAGCACAGTTCTACAAAGTAAAATATTTGGCAGTGAATTCATATTAACAGATGGAACAAGAAATTAACACGTTTTTGCTTCGCTAATTCACAGTTCCTTTAATACGCTAATTCTAAATCACCTGTTCTGACTTTGACAGGCTACAGACACCTGTTTGGGGTAATATTCCACAGCTAATTATTACATGAGAAATTCAGTTTCCAACAAAAGGGTTTCTGCATGAATTTGTCATAGTTAACAAATTAGTAATATCATCTAAATACAGATATATCTCTGATGTCTTCATTTAAATGCACTTAATCTCCTACTTATCTCAAGAGTGATACGTGAGCACGAGGCTGTCCTCTTAGTTTAGAATTCTGTCTGTCACACTTTACACCACAGTTGCACTGATCAAGTCAGAATGTTCTTACCAGTTGCAGCAATTTACGGTAATACTATATTCTAAATCGCAGGAAAGGAGGCTAGAATGTTCAAGTGCCTGGAAAAATTCCTAAGTATATGTTAAAAATGACTCAGGAGAGTTAAAAGGAAAAGACAGATGAGAGAGAGAGAGAGAGAGAGAGAGGGAGGGAGGGAGGGAGGGAGGGAGGGAGGGAGGGAGGGAGGGAGGGAGACTTGGCTTTAAATAATCAGGAAGTTCACTAAACTGAAGAGTTTGAAGTACAACTGCATAGATGAAGCCCCAAAGGAATATTTCCTAAATGACAAGCCACTAAATAGTGGCAGGAACTTCATGCAAAGAAAATCCCATGCCCACCCTCCTCATATCTGAACCTCTTTGCGCTTTGTTTTCTGCAGAACTGAGGGGTGTTTTGTTTTGTTTTGTTTGTTGTTGTTGCTCTTACTCTTGTCCTTGGTTACATCCAAGTGATCATTTCCCCTCTCTTGCCATGGAATGGTGTCCCTTACAATGCCAATTTGCTTAGGAGTCTGCAGGAAACCGGTGTTATAGAGGAGCATGTGTCTGGGGAAGGGAAGGGGGAGGGTAAGTTGATGGAATATGAAAGCAAAAATCAGAAACGTAAGGTTTTTAGATGTTTGTAACATAATGACAGATGCTGAGGTATAGTCTCTCTTCAGGTTTGCCAAAGGTTCCATTTTGTGTGTCTGGTTTTTGAGTCTCTCTAATTGCTGTTCAACTTTCTCTGTGGCTTTGCTAATGTGTCTTCCTTAGCCACGTTAGGGAAGGAGAGAACTTGTCGTTTCTTTAATTAACCTTTATATCTTAGTACCAGATAGCAGAGTTCACCAAGCAGGCACACTTCAAGATTCATGCTGTGTTGCTCTGATTTTTAAGAGTTATTGTACACTGGATATTTTTAATGCCTTTTTATGTTGTAAGACTTAACGTGGATAAGGAACAAAAGTGTTATTTTTTTTCACATGTACATACACTCCTTGTAATTTTGTTGTATTTCTTTCAATTGCTACTCTACCAAGCGCACAGTATTTCTCTCAAACCATGCTTATGACATTGCTATTTGCAGAGATTTAACTGGCAGCCCACCCCAGGAAGATAAAATCCTGCTGCATCCAAGTTCGGTTCCCTCCTACACCCACACCTGAAACCGTATTTCTGCCAGAGCCTACATTCTGCTAAGGAAGAAACCAATCTTTTATAATATTTCAACATACGTGAATTTTATTTTATTTTTAATTAAAAAATACATTTCTCATCCAAATATGCTGGATGACATTTAAAGCTAGAAAAGAGTTTCCAGCTAACTCACCTTTACAATTAACTCTTATCAGAATAGACAGTTTTCTCCCTGTACCTTGACTGTGTGTGACTGTGGCATCTCTTGTGAGTGAAAGTTATGATGATTACAGGCACCAAAGCTTTTGGCTGTATGCAGAGGCATACTGTCCCATAGGATCTTCTCAGGGCTCAAGATTTGGAACAGAGCTACTAGTACAGAATTGGAGTGAGGTCTGTTTTTGTTTGCAGTTGATAAGATACTCAAAAGCAAATAGAACTTTCTGGTCTTTAAAACAGGAGAGACAGGTCTTAGGAAGCTTACATTTTTCTGAAAACAGTTTTAGATGACTATTTGCCATTCTTAAGATAGAGTTTAATGTAAATGTTTAAATGGCCTTGCAGAAGTATGTTTGCCATTTGTATAGAAGAAAAAATTATTTTAAAAGTATTCATGATGATTGACATTACAATGTGATTTCATTCATTGATCCCAGACTAAAACAAATCCATCCATTTAATAGAAATCCCAATAACTCCAATGCATCCAATCTTAATATCATCCTTTTGTGTCATGAAAGAAAATCTACATGATTTCACTATAAACCAACCATATGCATGTGTATTTGTTTGTATCTATGAATACATATGTATGTTTGAAGGCAGTTGCTTGTTCAGAAAGGATTATGTATTACCAGGTGAATGGGCATTACTGGAACAATAACATTATTGTCAATATTTTTTCTGAGTAAGTAAAATGCCAATATATCAGACTTAAATAAAGGAAAAACATTTATATAGCTATCAGATGCCATTAATTGGTAGCCACCACTCCAATCCTTATGTGCATTTTGAAATTGCTTTCTAGACATATAACCTTATAGTCTTGTATTTAGGATTTTATTTATAAAATACACTGTAAAAAGAATTAGATAGTATTCATTGTAAAAATCTAATTTTCTTGTAATCTTAGGCCAGTTTTTCTAATATGTCATCTGTCTTAGAATTATGGTGGTGTTTTAATAACATCAGCTTACAGAGACACACATGTGGCTCTCAAACACAGCTATACTTAAGACTCAGGAGGTCTTTTTGAAATTAGGAGAGGGAAGAACATTTGCTATGTTGACAGGGGTGGGATACAAGTCCCCATGTGCTACTTCAGATGTAGGAAATAATACCAGCATGCTACAATTTCTATCAATCATAAATAAGGGTTCTAGGATAGTATTAGCCATCATTATGAAAATAATTGGATCAGAAAGAACACTGCTAAATCTACTCTTTTCAACCTTTTTAACCTGGACAAGGATCTGTCATATTTACATTCTTAAGTGACCTTCAGCTCCTAAAAATAAATATATATTGTTTTTACCAATAAACATGAGATGCATTTTTTATCTGAAAGTGGTCCAAATGGAGTATTGTTTAAAGAAAATTCTAATACTTTCCGCCTAGTTTGGTTAACAAACCACAGTCTACACATAGAACTGCAAAAAAGGGATATTTGTGAGCAAATAACATTTTAGGGAATGTCTGCAGCTGGTCTAGGAAATGTGCCATGCATAAGCCTGTATCATCGTCAAAAACACTGAGAGCTTGATATCAGCCACTATGATAAACAAACGTTCTAAAGAAGGGCAGGTAAAAGATACAGACACATACAAATGCAACAGAGAAAGGAGTAAAAATATGAGCACCAATAAAGCACAAAAATCAATTCTCCTTGAGTTAAATATGACTTCAGTAATAGAAAGCAAAAGAATGGAGGCCACTTTTGACAAGTGTTATCACAAGGGTCAATGGCCTTCAAAGTGAAATATATGAAGTGTTTATTCACAAATCTGAGCTTGCCTAGAACCCATAGTGAGAAAGATGACTAGAAACTATTACATGGTGGCTTTATTTCCAAAAATGAATATTTCTGCTCTATCCTATAAACTGTTTTTGGGAAACTAAGTTTTGTTCTGAATGACTGCATGGAAGGGTTCAGGTAGGCAGTGTATGGGATGAACTGTATGAAGGAGAGACTGCACCACTATATTGACAATTGTGTCATAGCAGGAAGTTGTTTATTAAAGTGTGTCATTGGAAGATAAAATAGTAAGTCAACTAACAATATAGGGAAATTTAAAAAGCACATGTCAAAGGAAAAATTATAATAGTAGTTATTGCCAATGTCTTCAGTGCACGGCACATAAAACACTTGCAACACATTCTCCTGGTTAGAATATGAGGGCACTGACCAAATATGCAGAAAACTTTCTTCTAGAGTTGGTCGTCATTCTATGTCCATTTAATGCTCAAACCACAGGATTATGTCTTGGCACAGTGGTCCTTGTAACTAGAAACTAAAAACAGGAGTTTATCTTTACCTACTCAATCAGAGCTATTAACTTCAAGATAAAAGGCCTATTTTTCAAATAGCCAACTGAAGGTTTCCTTCCTGTTCTCCAAAACCTTTGTCAGCTAGGCAGCAAGGCTCTCATACTCACAAATTTTAGATTTTCATTGTTCTTTTCCTGAGTAAAAGTGCTCTTAGCTAAAAATGAGACAATCAAAGTCAAGCAGGCTAGATCATGAAGAGGATTATTAAATCACAAGCTGTGTAGCTGAGTGGAAAATTAGTAGATACAAAAAGACTGTCTTTCCCTCAATAGCTACTGTAGTATCTTTCCCACAATGATACTGATGCTCAGCAGTAACTTTTTAAATGAATGTTGTGACCATTGAAGTTCCAAGTGTCAGGTTGGGACCACCACACAATATTTTCTAGTGTTGGACCTCAGCTGTAAAACCAAACCAAGAAAAGTTCCTTAATCTTTAATCCATCCATTTTTTTTCCTGATGGATTGACTAGTAATCCCCCAACCCCACCTTTAGGCCACAGCACTACATCTAGCAATCTGCCTCTTGTCTTCCAGCCAACAATTTGTTATTTATTATAATGTATTCACAATGTTGCAGCTTAGTCTCATTGATGGCTCTGTTTTCTTTGACATTTTGGGCTTTTTATTTAATATCTGACAAATATTTGTTTATTGAATCCCACTTTCATTTGATTTAATGCCATTAATTTATATTTTAAATAATGTAGTTTGTTCCCAAACCTCATGCTCTTCAATGTCTACTCCTCTTATATTTCTTTTGTGAAACTCTCCTCTTTCAATCTGTGCCATAAAAATATTTCTATCTTTTGCATATTTTGTCAGTTGCCCAAGGTATTGTAATCATAATTGGATTAGAAAACTCATCTTTATAGGTCCTTTTATGTGTTCTGTGCACTTACGGTTTTCTGTAAACAAAAATAATAAATAACAGGTGGATAGCTAAATATATAACTCATGGGAACCAGGCATTTCAAAGAGGAGGAGAGGGCTATGTCTTTTTGTGCTGTTCCGAGTCCAGTAAGAATCCAAATGTTCCTCAGCTGTTACGTTTCATAGACTAAAGCCTGCTAGTTACTAGGAAATAAAAAAAAATAAACATTTCTACTTATCAACTACAAATTTTTCTTGGAAATGTGCTGCCATAGGTGTCATGATAACTACTAACTATGTTTTATAACATTAACCATTAAACCTCTCCTCTGTCCTTGTCCTTACCTCTGTCTTGATAGGTATACAGGTGGATCAGATGAGGGAGGTGAAATTGTGGGTGTCAACCAAAAGCATTGTCTGAGGTTTCCAATGGCACATTGCCTGATTCAACTGTATCATTTTCCTCTCCCTGGGTTCTGCTTCCCAGCAGACAAAGGGGAGATGGGGGATGGAAGTGAAGAACAGTTATGACATGCATGGGCTGCCAAGCTGAGAAGAGCTCTTCCAGGTTGGGAATCCTTATCAACTGTTGGCCTGGAAGTAACAACAATGAGAAGATTCCCAATATCAAAGTTGGTCATCCTGATTATACTAGTGCAGCGCTGAGCCAGGACCCAGAATCTGGGCTAATGAACTCTCTAAGACTGTAGGGAAAATTTCTCCTGGAGTGTTATCATTGATTTCTCTCTTCACTTAGCTGCAGCCTGAGTAAGAAATAATACAAATGAGATAGGCTAGTCATTTCTCTCGTTGCTGTAACAAAATACATGACAAGCAACAACTTCAGGGAGGAAGGAGGGTTTTCTGCCTCACAGTTCAAGGGGACACAGGAAATCAAAGAAATCATGCATCATGGTTTGGAAGGCATGGATACCAAGAACCAGGCTGGCTGGTTCTATTGCATCTGTAGTGAGGAATCAGAAAATGAACAGGAAGTAGAGTCAGGGTAAAAGCAAGCAAGCAAACAAATAAACAACAACAACAACAACAAAACCCTCCAACCTACCTTTACAGGAACCTACTTCCTCCAGCCAGACACCAAGCTACTAAACATTCAGCAACTTTCCCACACCGAGCCTCTAGCTGGGCATGAAGTGTTCCAACACAGGCAGCTACGGAGAAAATTAGTTGTGTGGGACAGCTGCAGTGCCCTCAGGTGTTGGAAGTAATGAGGCTTGCCTTAAAAATCCCTAACACACTAGTTAAGACATTCTTTAAAAAATAAATTGAATATTCACAATGTCACAGAGTCTATGCTAAAAATCGATTTATTACAAATGACAGTTGATGTCTCTGACAAAGATAGGTATCTTACACATAGCTCCTGGGAACACAAGGCCACTCACTGCTCAGGGCCAGACAGCAGACACTGGGACACATTTCAGTGAATGTCTAATCTTAGAAGTTAACAATGTTTATAATTGTCTTTGGGAAAACTGTATGAAGAAACATAAATGTGAAGGAAAGTGTTCAGTGCTGGCTCAGAGATCTGAGGTTTGAATCTTAAGTCCACACTTACTAGCTTTAGTTTAGCTATGCCTCTTGTTATAAAAGAACCCTAAGGATGCTCTGCACACATGGGCATGCCTTCACATAAACCTGTAGGAAGAAGCCCACTTACAGAAAATCATTTATTTCTTTAGGTATAATAGCTACTAAAGTTAATATATGTCTACTTGTTTGTTTTTCTATTGTGTTTCCTTCTTCCTGGAAATTGTGACATGTTTTTTTTGTAGACAAGAAAAATAGTATATAGTTTTCTTTTAATGTTCACATAACTCCTGAGGTAAATTACCTGTTAAAATGTCTTTGATGAACTGCCACCAGCACAGAAAGTCTGACATATTCTCTATGGAAAATAATCCTTATGACTTCATAAACTAATACTTGTTTGTGTTGTGTTTTAGTGAAGGAATACAAGGAGAGTAAATCTGACTTGTTTTTCAGGTTTAAGTATCATCTGGTACTTCTTGGGCTGATTCTGAATGTGGACACTTAGCTACAAAAATCTGCGCATTAGTTTTGAAGCAATAATCTTAGGTTCCGTTTATATGCCCGTCCATTGTGTAAATATGAATTTTTAAGCCATTTAGCATTTCATCAAAGTAGCAGGGCCCTTGATTTTCATTCATCCATATGAAAACAATTAGGAAAAAAAATGCCACTTATCTTAGACTGTATTTGTCAGATTTTCTTCATCAAACTTGGTAAGTACAGATCTCTTGACATTCTGATGAATTTTCATCATTCTGCGGTAAACCTAAGTGACTAGGCTGTGGCCCGTGAAGAGCTTTTGTTTCTGTGTGACATTAAATGTTTTTTTTTTTAAAGACATGATTATAATGAATATTCAAAATAAGATTCATCCTCTGGCATGTACAGCATGGGTCAGAAGTCGTGGTTAGAGAGGAACACTTAATAGTGAATCTCAAGGCTTTATTATTTCTTATAAATTCCCTTTTTTCTCATGCTTTAGAGATGTAACTATCAAAGAGGAAAGCTGGCTAAACATATACCCTCTTCAGTTTACCTCAGCTGCTTTAAAAATGAGTCTCCTGTGTAGTTAATTTAAAAGTTAGTGTAGCTCCCTAGCTGGATACTGTCTTGACTCAAGTTTTCTTAGACCTTATGTTTAAGACAGCTTGAAACAGATGTAATAAATGAAGAATAATCAGTAACCATAGTTCAGAGCATTTCTTCAAATACTCTTCATTTTCTGGATCCAGCAGAATTTTATTTGCTCAAATATAAATCCTTTTTTGTTTAATACTCTAGAGCCTCATCCTCAACAAAACACATTTTACTACAATTGTTTTTATAACCTGTCACTGCTTGATGATGATAAATGGAAAGTGATTAAGTATATTGTTTGTCAGATTTCTTCTTTTGCAATTCAATAAATATTCCCAGAGCCCTGGCTTGTCACCTTGCTTACAATGATTATCAAACAGAAAAGACTTGAAATCTATGAGGAAAACTGATGTTTATCTTGGTTGTATTTTTTCCCTGATAATATAAAATATGAATTGAAACTTTTGGTGCTTACAAGATAAAATAATTACCTAGAGATATTAAGTCATTTGTTTCATGTATAGGTACCAAAAAAACCCACCTTGAGATTGTAATTTTATGGGAAGTCTCTATCTATAATGGACAGTACCTTCATGTTGGATATACTTTCATGAATTAAATAATTGACTTCCATCTATAATGATACTGAGTGAAACTTTGCTTCATTTTTTATTTATTAAATGCCAGAAATAATCATTAGTGAGAATAATGACCTCTAAAAGGCACAGCAAATGTGGAGCCTTTGTGTATCATTTGCTCAGTCTTCATATTTCCTAAAATATTCACTCTCTGTGTTTATGGCCCTAAATTATCAAAAGTCTTGATTCAAATAATAATTTTATCATTTAGTTATCCATTTGTAAGCTTTCTAATTTTAGAGTGGTCTTAAGATTCCATACATATTTATTATGTCAAATATGAAGTCAAGGAAGGCTGTAGAGACAATTAACCAATGGGAAAAAATACCACTGGGAAGTGTTTCAATGAATCATGTGGCACTCTATAGTTTTTAAGGTCTGTTTCTCATCTAATGTTTCTGTTGTATTTTTTCTAGTGAAAAGATGTGTAAACAATCAAAAAAATTATTTCAAGTCTTTGATCAAAACTTTATGTAGTAGATTCTAAAGTTCATTTATAGAAATACAGAAATGGAAGTGCAGAGTTTGTATAACTTTCCCTAAGACATACAACTGAAATGTAAACACACATATACCTGGGTAGATGATGCAAGATTGAGAAAGAATTAGAAACTGTTTCATAAGCTAAAACTCTCTCTCTCTCTCTCTCTCTCTCTCTCTCTCTCTCTCTCTCTCTCTCTCTCTCTCTGTACCTGACCAACCCTCTGTATCTTTTTTAATCTAGCCTAAGTCTCTTTTTAACATGGTCCTCCCCAGAAATAAAAACTTATTTCCTGAATTACTTTTCATAACTCCTCTGGATATTGACTCAGACATTGTACCTCCAAATTATTTCTGAATGGAATTTTCTAACTGTGAATTTTCCTCCCTATGATATGGAATGAAAGCAACTTGTCAGTGTGTTTCTACATACATGTACCAATATTTCCTCTGATTTCTGATTACATGGGTTTGTCTTCCCCAGTGTTTAAGCAGTTACAGTGCTTAGATAAGGTTTGATAGTGTGGTTGTTTTAATGAAAATGACACCCACAGCTCCTGGGGAGTCTCACTGTCAGGAGGTGTGGCCTTGTTGGTGAAAGTGTGTCACTGGGCATGGGCTTTGAGGTTTCAGATGTTCAAACAAGCCTAGTATGTCTCTCTCTTCCTTCTGCCTGCTGATCCAAAATTAGAGATCTTGGCTCTAATGTCCCTGTGTATTGCCATTTTTTTCACAATGATGACAATGGACTAAGCCTTGGAACTGTAAGCAAATCCTAATAAAATACTCTCCTTTACAAGAGTTGCCATGGTCATGGCATCTCTTCACAGAAGTAAAATCCTAACTAAGACAATAGGAGAATGTCCAAAGGGCCCCCACTCTCTACCATCTGTTCTTACCCCCATGGCTACTTACATTAAAAGCTCTGGTTATAAAAGTGGTTATATTTTAAAGTAACACCAAATAGATCTTTTATAAACTGGAACATGCACTATCCTAATTGAGGCTATTATTGAGAGTGGCTCTCATTTGATTATGCTATCTCTTTCAAAGAGTTCAGATATGGCAGACAATGTTTATGTTGGCCTTAGACCAGTAAAATGGTCACGCTGCAAGCTGGGTATAGTGGGAACCAGCTCCCCCAAAACATGTTCACTTAAAGGGATTACCACAGTATCTTAAATATTCTAATTATAGCCTGAGAGATCCTGAATCTAGGACCCACTTACTATTCTAACCTCCAAATCAATTGAAACATGGAATAAAAATACATTTTGGCTTTGAGCTGCTAAGTCATTGTCAGTTAAATGGCTACAGAAATTGCTATGCAACATGACATGGCATGTTTTACACATAGACTTATATATCACACACACACACTCACACACATATATGTAACTTTCACAAATTATTCACACATACAGAACTCTAATGTCTAATTTAGCAGCAGTAGCATTGCAAACTCAGAATTTTAATTGTAAACTATCCTTAAAGTTTTAAAATAATTCTATAAAAAGTTCTAAGTGAGCATATCTTAAAGAATTTCTCTGCTAATTAAGAATAATTTCGAGATAAAAAGGAAATTGACATTAAACTTTAGAGTTTAGCATCTAATTGTCAAAAATAAAAGCGAAAAATACCTGATATAAAAAATGACCTACTGGGTCTATGAAGTACAAATTTTATACTAAAATTTTAATGTTAATGGTTCAATATTTCAATGTATCTGCCCCAAATCTGTAGAGATATCTTTACCACTCATTTTCATAAAATGCTTCACTGAACAGCACAACATTACATAATAGAAGCAAAGTCCTCAAGTATAATACACACCTCTGAAATATCCATAGTAACTAGTGTTAGATTTCTAAGTAGTTCATAAATATCCATTAATCCTAAGTGCCTATCTCTTTACAGTTGAATAAATCTGTTTTTTTTTTTTTTCAGGCTCTTGGGGACATTGTAGAAGGGCAAGGGAAGATGGTGAATCATGTCCCCAGAGTTCTGAAGTAGCACATGTATAATAATGCCACAGTGTTTGTGCAGTTTCAACATATTATCCAAATAGAATTATGGCTTTTTTTCTAATTCAATTTTCCCTCAAGCTTTCATTTCTCCATCAGTGATACATTGGAAAACTACTCAAGGCAAAAAATATATACAAGATGAGTTGTAATTTCCCATTTCTAAAGTAATAATGCTTATTCTGTAACTTTCAGTGTCCCCAGATCAATCTGGATATCTGTAAGAGAAGTCCTCACTGTATATTAGAGCAAGTATACTAACTATATGTATGCCCTCCTTAGGTTTCCCTCAGGACTTTCCCCTAATCATTGTTGAAGTGATATCACTTTCTCCCTAAACAAATTTCTTCTATGATTTGGGTTGTAAGCTGATGTTTTCATTAAACTGTTTTTAAAATACAGCCCTTGTCATTTATCATATATCATTATTTTGGATTTAAAAGGACAGAAATTCCACCTGCTGCAAAAATGTTGGTGGAGTCAGATAAGCACTAAGAGCTTTGCCTGCCAGCAACCCTCATACAGGCTATAGTTGTCCTCTCCATCATTATGGCACTAATCGAGTACATACCAGCTCAAGGAACTATATTTTAAGCAATAGATATTTGATTAGGTGGTGTTCTTGGGGACATTGTAACCAGCTGCCTTTAAGAGTTCCTGGTGAAGTTGTCACTCTAACCCCTCTTTGGGAAAACAAAAACAAACAAAAACAAAAATCTGATAAGTATGTCATGGACTAAGACTCCCCATGCTGTGATCTAACTATAGAGGTTGTTTCTGTCTTCTCAAGTAGACGACCTGAGCAAGATTGAAGACATGTGAGTGGTTTCTTTAATCATAATCAAAGTAAGCATACAATTCATAGTAGTTGCTATCACTTAATAAGAGAATACATAAGTGGGAATATGGTTAAAAAAACTTGGAGGAGGGAGAAGAGGAGGATCTGTGATTGGTATGCAAAATGAATGAAAAATTCCTTCAAAATTCACAGGAAACAAACAAAAACTCTATAGTACATTCATGTAAGGATTATATGGTTGTCTCTCCCTTCAGTCACCAATCTAAAGTTTCTAAAAGGAATATTGCTGAAATTACAACTATTTGCTTTTAGGAAGTATGTAAGAAAGTCTGAAATGTGCTGGCATTTAGAAAGGTTCAGCTCTGGGGGGCGGTGAAAAGGAGTCTGACTGATATTTTAGCAACAGAGCAACATTTAATAATATTTCTTAAGTCTGACCTCAGGTTTAAATTGTGAGTCATTGTTATAAGCTTCACACCCCATAAATGTGTCGCCTGTCTTCACTATGCAACGCTTGTTCAGTGAAGAGCAGTTTCACAAATCATATCCTTTCTAGAGACTGTCTGCCCCTCCAAATCATGTTTCTTGTACAGAAACCACCTTCCAGGAGCTAGCTGACATGAAACCTACCAAATAATAACGCAGATGTTTGAGTCAATAAAGGGTTTATCTCTCTTTCAGTCAATTTTTACATTGATAGATAAAATTGTAGTCTCTTCACCCATTTGTTCAATCCTAGATGACAATATCAATTCAAACAAAGAAATACACATCGTAGGGACTGGGCATGTAAATGTGTTATTTCTTCTCTTTGAAATAAGAGAGGGGAGTTGAAACTATAATAATGTAATATTGTTGCCTACAGCTAATGGCAGCTGGGAATTCTATAAAGGGTGTTTGTCCTGATGTAGAGATATATCTGGCTTTCATAAAACCAGAGATACAAATGTCCTCATATTTTAAAAAATGTTTGATAAGATCATAATCTGTCATACATTTCTGTTGAGGAATTTTATGTTATGTGCTGTATTTAATAGGCCTATTCACAAATGGAACAGTACAGGAGGGGAAAAATGAACATCATTTTGTAAGAAGACATGGAGATAAACTATCCTAAATTATGAAAGCTTCCAGACACATATGACTTTTTTAATTCGTGGCTTTTCTATTCAAACATTACAACACTTCAAGTGGCATGATGGCACTCGTATGCATCTGTGGGCGTGTTTATCATGGCACACTCACCCTTTGGTACTACGCAGATAGCCTGCGTTTGTTGGGCTAGCAGTGTTCTGGAGATTGCAAAGTCTTTGCACCAGTGTCTAGCATTCTCTTCAGACACTTTTGAGAGACTTGTTGGGATTCTCCACCCAAACTTGAGGCAATGATAAGAATAAGTGTCAAATATTATTAGTTCTGGGATCTAACCACTAATTTTTGCTTCAACTGCAAAGTGCATATAAAAACCTTGGAACATTTCCAGTTATCTTCACTATCATTTACTTCTTAAATCCCAGAACAGACACAGAAAATGCAAAAAAAAAAAAAAAAAAAGGAAAAAAAATACACCACCCTATTGAGGCTGCAGATGCAATTCACACCATCAGAAGATGAGTCCTCACTGCCTTCTCTGGCAACCTGAACAAATGCATTGCATTCTGTATAATTAAATAAGGGAGTAGCCTAAAAAATAAAAATACACCATCTTTGGCAGTCCTTTGTGAATAATGGAATAAGCAAAGGGGAAGAAGAAACCAAATGTGATTAGTGGTTGCTCCTTAGCAGAAAATTTCTCCACCTCTAATTTGACTTTTCTGAAAAGCTTTAATGAATACTTTCCCCAGTGATGCTGTTTGCTGTTTTAAACATCACCACAGACTCTTTGTGGTGCTATTACGCTATGAAGACAACACGTAGATGAACGTTGTAAGAATTCATGTGTTTGTAGGCATAGCATTCCCTTCCTGTCCAGCCTACCGGATCTTCTGAATACATATTAAGGTTAACACAGTTTCAAAAGAAACTAGAATTTCACAGGGGGAGCTTTCTGAAGAAGAAGACTTGGTAGGCGGCCGAAAATAGCACATCAGGCACAGTACAAAGACTAGGTGGCTTAACTTGTGGGTTTGTTTGCTGAAACTCGAAGGTAAATATATTGTAGCTAAAAGTGTTCCATTTTTACCCGCCTGCTGCCATAATGGCTGTGTTACTTCAGGCTTCTACTTCAATAATTGATCAGGGTTTGTAGAGCACTGGCTAAGAGCAAAAATAAGAGTGCTGCTTTGAACAAACTGCTTCTCTGTTATAGCATTAGGCCCAGAAACAAGATTCAGGAAATATAGATATAGAAGAAACAGGAAAAAGATGGATACATTGGGTTGTAAATACTGCTTCGGGCTAGAAAGTAATGAGAATTTTTCCGCAGAGAGTTTTGACCTGCTATTCAAAAATTGTTTCTTGTCCTAATAAATCCTAAAAGTGTAATTTACTTGGGAAGGGGAAAGAACAAAGGCACCAAAATTCTTTTGATAACAACACTTGTTAAGGTTGATAAGTTGAGTTTCAGATGTGTGGAGAAAAATGTGTGACAGTTTGTTTTGAGGTGACAACCTAAGTGTTCAGACTTCCATGTTACACAACTCGACAAGCAGGACCCTGGCTGCAACTTACACTTGCACACTCGTATACATGTGATCGCAGTAGGGGACTCTGCGTTCACCTTGCAAAGGCTCACCATGCAACCCGGGTTTTCCATAAGCATACAAAAGCAAGACTTTCCTCTTTTCTTTCTTTTTTTTTTTTTTCATTGAATTCTAATTGATCTCAGATACAGGAAATCCTGGTTTGGAAGGACATGATTTATTCTGGACATGGAGTTTTCTAGTACTAATATATGCTAACCTCTTTCTGGATTGGACCTGACCTGGGTCATAAAGCTACCTACCAGTAGATGCTAACAGTACACACTCTTCTATATATGTCCACTCTAACATTTGCCTGCCACGTCAGCTATTTATGTATTTTTTAGCTTAGACTTCTTGTTAGAATGTGCTTATATGTGTGTCAAAATCAACCTTATGACTGGGAAGCATTAGGTAGCAAATTCTAAATTAAAATTAAGGTTCAAACAATTAAAGTAATGGCTGTAGCTGGCTGCTAGGATCTGGTGACAGTGATGAGATAGTAATATAAATAACTAAGCACAGAAACTGTGCTGTCCAAAGTAAGCAACATGATTTTTCTAGTATGAAACATATTATAAAGAACTTATGTATTTGCTTCATCCCCAGTCACTAAACAAAAGAATAAAATTAAGAAGTTACATATTTCACTCTAAGCAATAAAGAAAGACACAACTAAAATAGTTTGTTCTCCTCTTATGGAATTTCAAGGTGAAAAAATGATGTTAACTAGAGTTGCCCCAAATAATTGCTTTAGCTCCCAGACTTTGCATGAGCACACCCTCTCATTAGTGAGCAAACATGAAGAGTGGGAATGTGGTAATCAAGGCCAGCTTTATCCACAGTGAGTTCTTACCATGTTCATAAGGCTTGCCATCAAATGAGTTCAGGAAATGTTAAGCTAAATAAAGATAAGGAGATTTCTTTCCTGAAATTTTTCTCAGGGAATTTAATACAACAGAACATACTACAAGGCTCTGTGCAGAGCCTGGAATGTAGTGTTCCCAAACTGATCTGATCATGAACATTTTTGTTCAAATTCTCAAGGGATCTGTGAGTCTTAGAGATACTTTGAGAAATGCTGACCTTGACCTGTAGTGGCCACAACCCTTGATTAACAGTGCAGTGAGAAAATCACTCTCCTCCTTTGTTCTTCTAAGTTTCTAAATTTAAAAATATCCTTAGCATCCCTAAGGGATGCAATGCCTCTTGGAAATTCTTATATTAGTAAATCATTATTCTAAATAAAACTGAGAACTGCTTAAGGTAGTGTTCAGAGATATTGACTCAACTCTCTTCCCAGATGAAGGGTGTTCATAGATAGTGGTCTCTGGGCATAATTTTGATTGGGATTCAGAGAATTTTTATATGGCATATACCTTGGAGATTGTTACAATGAATTGAAATTGTATTAGATGTCTAAATGACAAGGAACTTTTCAAATTGGCAACTCTTCTCCTTTTCTTCATGATAAATTTATTATGCCAGACCCTACCTAGGAAATAAGGCCATGGTTGAATCTGTCAGAAAGCTACTGAGGCCAGAAAGATGAACAAAAACCAGAACATTCTGTAAATCAGGCTTGTGCTGTGGTGTGACCCAAAATCACAAAGTTCTATAGGAGTATGTAGCAAGGCTTTTTGTACATTATCCAGAATGGAAAGAGCAGATGCTAAGCTTTGAGGTAGTTCATAAAGGAACTGAAGGAATTATTCAGTCAGAGAAAGTGCATTAAAAAAAAAAAAAAAGAAGCACACACAGGACATGTGGGGAAAAAAGTTGTGCTTAGGAAAAGAGCCTGAGGGTAGGGAATAGTAGATCAAGCAATGGTGAGATTCTGAAATGTTTTGCAATGGACTTGGATATTTTCTTGTTGGTATTTTGGTATTGCTGCACCTACATTAAGAGCCTACTACTTGAAGGGAGACAGGGATGGATGACAGAGACTACTAGAGGAAATTTGGATCTAGGCCTTGCTAACATTGCCTCCCCATCTTCTCCCCCACATTTCCCCTTCCCTCTCCAGTCCTCCACTTCATTCTTTTCTTCCTGGAAATACAGAGCAATGAACCTTTTTTCTAACACTGGGTAATTCCCTACCATTGAGTTATATCCCAAGCCCATTTTTAAATTTTGAGAAAAAGTTTGCTTAAGTACATGGGCTTTGGATCCATTGTATCCCTGATTCAGACTCCTTAGGAGCTGGCATCACAAGCCTGTGTCACCAAACCTACCTTAAACCTGTATATTCTCATTTGAAGCATGCATCTAGCCTAGGACTGGACTTTTCGGAGTAGAACAGTAATGCCCTTTATAACAGTTTACCAAGGGCAATTTATCCTTAACTTGACAGTGAAAACAAATTGAGCACTCCATGGCAGCCTTCTATCATTGATTTTCAAACTAGTTGTAGCCTCAAAATCTTTTGCTCATGGATTCCGGAGACAATGCAGTGGAAAAGCATTAGGCGGATATGGCTCTGCTTCACCACTAGTGATGTGAGTATGAAAGGCCCCAGGGAACTACCTTGTGTCTCGCTCTCCACTTCTCTAGTTCTTTCTCAGACCCAAATCAGCCCTATCAGCCTTGTGAAAAATGTCTGGAGCAGAGTGAGGAGGGCTTGTAAATTGCCATTCCACATACTGAGAACACATCACATATACAGTGCTGAGATCTACTTCCCTACCTGGTGGAAGCAATCACTGATATGAGACTCAGCCATGAAGATGCTGAGCTCATGAACACATTAATACTTTCGTGGATTCTTCATATGATGGCATTTTGGGGAGGCGAGACCCAGATGAGGGCATGCCTTTAAGGGAATCTTGTCCCTGTTCCTTTCTGTGTGTCTCAAATTCCCAGCTGCTATGCAGTGGTAAGTCCTGCTGCACACTGTCTTTCCTGCCACAATAATCTGACCCACCAGAGATCCACCATAATGGGGACCAAACCTCATGACACTATGAGCCACTCTTTCCCTCTTCTAATTGTTCTCTCAGGAATTTGTCACAACAAAGAAAAACACCCTCTGGTTAGTCCGTATTTGTTTTCTTTTAAAATTTTTAGTTCTTTAATTCATTCTACAACATTTATTAACAACATAGGATTTGTCAGGCCTTGGGCCAGCCACTGAGAAATTAACACACATAGAAAACATTACTGTTGCCAAGGACTTTCTAGGAAATAGGAAGGATGAACAAGTGATGCCAGTGGGTCCAGGCTGGAGGAATCCTTAGACCAACAAGCACAATATGAAAGTGGTTGGTTTGGTCAGCCAGGCAGGAGGGAAATTTCTGTTCATGTAAGATGTGCAGTTGAAACCAGGACTGAGGGAAGGACTGGAAATCAGTTTATCTTCCCCATGCAAATGTACTATGTGAGCAGGGATCCTTTGAGGGCTGACAATGGGAGTAGAGGACAGTGAGGAATGGTGGGGACTGGGCCCAGAGAGGCCAGATTGGAGTGTATCAGATTGACCTCAAGAATGAATGCTTATCTACCACACAATGGGGAGCCACTACATGATTCGGACATAGCAGTACAATATCGGGACGATTTTTGTTTGCTTGCTTGCTTTTGTTCAAGGTACTTATCTACATGCTACATGTAGAAATTGTGTCAAGATTATGACAATTTTTACATACTATTAGGATTTGAGCATTTTCACCTACCTAAGATTCTGCATTGTATTTAAGGGCTCAGGAATTTTTTGGAATTTAATCTAATTAAGGTAACTCCTTCTGGAGTTCTCTTAAATTTTCATATTTTCATGATCAAAAGATCTATTTTCAAACTCACTCCAGGCCAACTAAATTCATCAAGGACTGGAAAAATATCAAACATTGAAAAGAAATGAGAAAGAAGAAAAAGATGCAGTAGAAGGTGTGCTATCTAAACTCTACCAAAAACACTGGAAGGAGAGTGCCATTGACCTATGATAATTAACTTGAGGAGAAAAAACAACATTAAATTAATTGCTCAGCTGGAAATTATTTAGTAATTCTCTGACTTCTAAATCCCAAGGGCTTTCCCCTTAATATGGTATTGTCAGACATCTTACAATGTGAATTCTCCAAGGCATCATTCCTTTCTTTCACTCCTGCTTCCCAAATGTATCTGCAAGTGTCTATCAAAAATAATGGGTGGATTGGCTGCTTGATGTGTGTCGAGTACTAATCTAAGTTTCCTATGCAGTACCTCATGTACCCTCCCATGAGGTAGGGTATTTTTTTACAGACAGGGCACAGAAGCATTCAGAGAATCAACTTGCTCAATGCAGGAGAGGCCAAGTGGAGATTTGAACTGGTAAAGTCCAATCCTATACATATTGGTTAAATCAGCAGAATCCTGCCTTGAAAGTGAATACTATTAATACACACACAGTTGTACATTTAATGACACCGAGTGAATGTGTAACTTATGGAGAAAAGGCTTGGTGTATTTAACCCATTTAGTGGAGTGAATTCAGTGATCCTTTGTGTTGCAAAGAAACTGTCAATGGGCAAAATTCTGGTATTGAAACACTGTGAGTGAAAGGTGTAGACCTCTCCAACAAACACCACTGATGGAAAATTACATAAAGAGAAGCAGGGAACCAAAGAGAGCTTTATACAGCTACTTTAGTGTCAAATTTAGTTAAATAACAAAAGTAAGAATGGCTTTATACATTTCATTTAACACTTCCTTCTTGTGAGTGTGCTGTCCTCGTTAAGCGAAAATCAGAGCTTCACATCAAGTAGTGAATTTTGACCCAAGTTTCTAACTAGGATAAATAAAGTACACAAAATTCTCCAGTTATCGGACAGCTGAGTGACCTTTTACACACTGTTCAAACTTTCTCATTCTCATTTTTAAAAAATTAAAATCAGAACTAATAGTATCTTCCTCATTGTGTTGTGGATGAAAGCCCCAGGTTCCAAAGCATACATTTACTCCACCATGTCATTCCAAATCATAGCAACAAGAAGGAGAAGCATCAGAAGCAAGGGACTTGAAGTCCTGTGCTCTCTGTTCGTGCTAACCATCCATTGTCTACATAAATACTAATTGAATGCCCATTACATGCTATACTTGGTCCTAAGAGATAGAATCATTAACTGTCACCTCTACTTAGTCTAATGGGGAGCAGGCAAGGATTGTGGTTTTGTTTGTCTTGTCTCTGAGTGCACTATGGCATAGACAGGGTAAAAGGTGATGGTACTGGGGTAAGAAGAGGCCGAGATGGATGCCAAGAGGCAAGTCTACTCCTGGGTATGTGATTTCCTCAGTGCGGTGTCTCTGAAGATCAAAAGCACTACATCCCTGACCATTCTGACTTCCTGAAGAAAAGTCTATAGTTATACTTTTAGGCTACATGGCCATCAAAGCCATTCCTCAAAGATTTTTCTATGTCATTAATATGAATGCCAGACCTCTCTCCATTCCATACTGATTATCTTAGATCCTATCTTAATAGATTTTGGTGTCTATGGTTTCATTACTGATGATTGTGACTGAATTATCAGGTATTCTTTTATTCCCATAACATCACAACAGACTACCATTTAGCTGACTTGTATTCAGTGCCGTTGTTCTAACTTGGTTTGTTTGTTTTGGTTATTTAAGATAATTCTGTTCCTCACTTATGATGTGAAACCTCCCTAGAGAAGATTTGGGGTCCTCAAATACAATTTTTAGATGGCCCACAAGTCAACTTGGATCATCTTTCAGTAATTCAGACTGATTTTTAAACATCTGAAACTCACTGTCTTGGTTTCTAGTGCTGTGATAAAACATGACCAAAAGCAACTTGGGGAGAAAGGATCTACTTCAGCTTACAGTCGAGCATGAAGGGAAGTCAGGGCAGGAACTTAAGAAAGAAACTAAAGCAGAAGTCCTGGAGGAACACTGCTACTGACTTACTTCCTGTGGTTTGCTCAGCCTGCTTTCTGATACCACCCAGGACCACCTGTCAAGGGTGGTTCCACCCTCAGTTTTCTAGGCCCTCCCAAGA
This sequence comes from Onychomys torridus, assembly GCF_903995425.1. Classification (NCBI taxonomy): domain Eukaryota; kingdom Metazoa; phylum Chordata; class Mammalia; order Rodentia; family Cricetidae; genus Onychomys; species Onychomys torridus. The sequence goes on from NC_050446.1 coordinate 21,598,031, forward strand.
AAATCCTTAATCAAGAAAATGCCCTACAGATTTGCTGATAGAGGCATTTTATTACATGGGATTGTGGGTTTCTAAATAACTCTCACTTTTGTCAATCTGACAAAGCACTAACCAGGACACTGACCCAAAGACAGTATTCCTTCTCTTTGAAAACAATGATGTTTAAAATTCTCATGTAAAAAAACAACATACATAGAGCAGAAACAAAGGCATTCAAACAAATATTTTAACAAAGTAAGTCATATTTCACACCCAAATAAGGAAGAGGTTTTGCCATTTGGCTGGGAGTTGGTTATGGGGATTTCTATACTTGGATGTTGTTCATTGGAATAATGTATCAAGCTGCAGGAGCAAATGATGCCAAAACAGACTCACCTTTCAGGTGAGTGACCGAGACATAAGAGCCAAAGCAAGAGGAAAGGAGTGAGGTGGGGAGAGGAGAAATGAAGGCCAAAAGGTGCTGAGTTTAAAGTGGGCAATTCTGGCATTTTAGCAGAATCAATAGCGTAATTTAGATGTGTGCCACATACGTGACTTATTAGTATAGAATTGGGGAAAGATTGTTTATGGTTTTCTGTGTCTCAGTACTCATCTATTATAGCATGCTATCCCCTCATTTTATTGGTACTTATTTCCTTTTAAATTTGTTTAAAAATTGATTATGCTTTGGCGGGCAGTCACATGCACTAAATTATAAATGATTCATTTGGCAATCTCTATGTGTGAGAACTCAGAATAGGATCAGGTAAGTACTGGCTAGGGTGTGTAGCTGTAGTTTTCTTGTGTTCCACCTGGCCTGTAGTCAGGACAAATCTCTCTCAACCACCTGTCCCTCAGCTGCTCAGACCCAAATAAACACACATAGGCTTATATTATTTTTAAACTATGGCCATGACAGGCTTCTTGATAGCTAGCTCTTTCATTTTAAATTAACCCATTTCTATAATCTATACTTTGAACATGGCTTGTGGCTTACTGGTACTTTTATATCTTGCGTCTCATGGCAGTAGCTAGCAGCCTCTCCTCTGCTCTGCTTTCTCTTTCTGTCTGTTTGGATTTCCTGCCTGCATCTAAGCTGCCTTGCCATAGGCCAAATGGCTTTATTTGTTAACCAGTCAGGGCAACACATATTCACAGCATACAGAAAGACATCCACAGCCAGAGTGTTTACTATCTTAACAGCACCTGCCAATAGACTTGGGTTTCTACAGGCACTGTGATGGCAAGAAGCCCCTCTGCTCATGGGACATTCATGTTCCAGAGGCGCAGGATGGGGAACACTTGAAGAAGAATACTTGTTTAAGAAAAAAAACAAAGATTGTTCTTTCTGTTTTTCAGACATTTAACTGGGCAATGCTAAAACATTAACTGAAAACGGTAATTATGCAAACTAGAATCCAGTGTGATAAGAAGTCAGGATGCTCTCATCATCAGTTTCTTAATGCAAAGTTTGTTGATTGTTGTTTTTATAGCAGTGGGGGAATTTATTTTTTGATGCTTCTTTGTACTTTGCATATTTGTTTTCTCTTAAGACACTAGACAATCCTTTCTCTCTGTGACACAGACATGCCCACAGGTTCTGCCTGTGTGGTTCTGCTGCACCCTGCATTAAGCACTGCATTTATTTAGCCCTTACACTGTTCCTTGGAGAGTTCATTGGGAGAGGGATCACCACCATGATCTTCTATCAGTCTTATGCTCTTGTCAAAACCCATCAACAGTAGCTGCTTATTAAACTGAATTTACATACACTTTTGCACTTCATTGATATGTTTCACATTATTTACTACAGTCAAGAAAACATCAGAAAGACTATCATTGGAGTGCCAGTGCTATCAGTGAAACAAGAAGATTTTTCAGAAAATTTTGGTGGGCCTGCAAGAGGCTCAGGGCACAAAGACAGTTGCCACTAAAGCTGATAACTTAAAGTTGTTCCTTAGGTTCTACATGGTAAAAAGAGAGAACCGACTTCCCACAAGTTGTACTCTGATCAGCACACACATGCCGTGGCACACACACTTACACCCACACCACATAGACACACATTCACATATAGCACATATTCTCTCTCTTTCTCTCTCTCATATTCACATATATACATATAAATAAAAGGTAGGCAACATATTATGTAGGTGTCATAAATAATACCTACAAACACATAGGTAATATATTTTCTGGAAATGTTTTCAAAGCTTCACATAATCTGTTTGTTTCTACCCTCAGATCCCAATATCCTCCTTCTTCCTTGGTGGTGTGTCTGTGCTTGTTCAGAGGTAGCAATATAGGAAATCTCTCTCTGATTCATCTCCCCGAACCACTCTAGTTTCTTCATGCTTGTAACAAGTATAAATCCCATTCCATGTGTCCTTTCCAATGCACATTACGACAAAATTCAGCCTCCTCAGTTCTTATGTCTCCAAGTCTGAGAGACTCACTGCTCTGTCCTTTTCAGTGCAGAAGTGCATTAAGTGTCCATACTGGCCACATAAACAATTGTGCTGATTTGGAAATTGATGAAACCTCAAAGCCATATTCCAGATATCGGGGGAAGCTTTCTGAATTTTTCACAGAATACAAAGTGTTATATAATAGTAAAATACACTGGTATGGGACATTTATATGTCTAGAAATGCAGTATAGGGCTGTCAACGGAAAGAAATAATTTTCATTTAACAGTACAGTGTTTCTTAAGAAAAAAGAAATGCCTGAAACATGAGAGATGATTTATTTTTCTTACTATTAATAAATTCTTTATAGAAGGATTGTAGGGAGAATGTTCTATGATCATTCTCTTCTGATGGCACAGTAGAGTAGTTTGACTTCTTAGAGGACATTTTCCCAGACACATGATGCCTGGTGTGTAATACATTTAAAGGCTACAAACTTCACAAGGTGTAATATGAACAACAAAGTTCCAAGAAGCAGCAATACATTATAATATCCCACTGATAAATCTTACAACCTTTAAGTGTGCATAAAATTATTCCTTCATAACCCTAGACTCCATCTACTTGCTTTATACCTTGTGCCAGAAATTATGCTGGGTTAGAGGTGAGGCATGGAAGGAAAGGGCTCAGAGAAATAAGTTTCAAGGCAACTGTGTAAAAACCAGTGTGAAGATATAATCTGTAGATAACTCTTAAAATATCTCCTGGTGAGCTGCCATCCAACCAAAATATCAACAATATTAATTACCTCCAACAATACACGTTTTTCTTACTTGTTTTAATCTCTTTCCTTTGAAATTAACATTGCCTACCTAAAATTATTATATAGTAAATGATATATATGTAAATACTTACTGATTTTTCCATTTTGTAATCTGAGAATCAATTCCATAAGATTAGAAAGCTATTTTTTTCCAGTGGTGTTTCCTCACCGTCATGCAAGTTTTCTTATATTGCTTAGGGTCAAATCTAGGGCCTTTATGTATTTTTCAGTGTTGTAACTAGAAGGTAAACACCATGAGATTAGAAAGCTTTGCCTAATTTCCTTTGGTAGTGTATCCTCACTATCCAGCATGCCACACAAGCTGCCTTAAAGTGCTGGAGTCGAACTCAGAGCCACATACTGCACCACTGAGCTATAGCTCCATCAACCCAGTGGGAATTTGACTTGGTTGATAGTGTGTCAAGAAACAATGATGAAAAGCCAACATTGGATAAAGGGTGTATGGAAAAAGTCATAGCTAATCTAAATTTTGCTAGTTGAATAGGAGTTCATCATGCAGAAAGTGAAGCATGGAGAGAGGGTCTCTTGAAGGAAGAATAGCACCTACGAGAGTTATACTGAACAAGTGTGTTGAAAAGGAACCATTAGCTCTGAGATGAATAAAGCCACCTGCTCTTGATGGCTGTTTGGCAAGGAGTAGGTGACCAGGAAGGTCAGAAAAAGATCAGCAAAAACAGGTAGACACTGGACTCCTAAGAACGTGCAATTCTGAGGTTTACATGGAAACTGCTGTGTAAGTCATCTTTCTGCAGTTTCTGCAGAACACCATCCACGCAGGGTTAGCCTTGGAAGACAACTCTATGGGGGTGCAGACAGAGCGTTTAGAGAAACACAGTATTTGTTGAGTTAATGAGATAATTATTTGAGTTACTTTTGACTTTACAATTTGGTGATTTTTTTTTCAGTTTTACTACAAATATTGATAGATAAAGAAACTGATTAACCCCAAGTAATGAAGTAGTATTAATAGGAAAGACAAGGATTTATCCGGTATTGAAGACTGAAATTGAAGAACTTTTCAGTCCCTCACCTTTACTGCACCTGTTCCTTTATTACCCTGACATTGAACACTCCCACTATCTTCTCTGAAACTTTACAAGGGCCTTAAAGAGATGCTTTCAACTTGAAAAACAAAAACAGTTTTTGACTTTTTGTTGTCTGCCAAAATTGATTAGCTGCAAATCAAGTTTAGCAATGTACTTCTAATTCATTATGGAAAGTAGTTCATGCAAATTTAAATATCAGTGCTCCCCACTACATATAAAAACAAACTTACATAAAAACAGATTGCCAGGCAGACATGGAGGAGTCTCTGATGTACACACGTTTGGAAACGCACTCCCTCCAAATTCCTTCTGCTCACACCCTCCTCATGGTCTCAGCTCATCCCTATGGGAAGTATGTCTTAAATAGAAAGTCGCTTTCCCCTGGTACTTGCTTGAGAGTGGGTGGCACCCTCACCCTGACTCGAACAAATAGCATGGCTAATTTGAAATTGTTTCTTTCCCAGCTAAATAGTACTAATGTGTTTACCCAGTCTGGAAACAGTGTCAGTTGTGTCTCAATGAATATTTCTATGTAAGGTACATGACAAGCTTTAAGGTTATAGGGATTGGCCTTATTAAGGGAAAAAGTTTTGAGCTAAGCTTCTAGCTACAAAACTATTTACACAAGGAAAAGTTTAGATAGCAGCATAGGTAAGTATTATTTTTAAAGAATCACTAAGCTACTTTGCTTTGCTGAATAAAACTCATTCTGGTGATATTAAATAAATTGTCATTAACACCAAATGAGACTTTTCATTTGTCGTTGACAATTGTATGCATGGAGACAATGACCAGGCCTCACATATTTACAGAACATTGCCCACCCTGGATATCCCAAGGAAGTGCCAAGGACCTCTTGCAGACTGTGGTGTGTATATGACACATTTCTTTGTAATCTTTCTCTCTGTCTCTTTTTATAAGGGTGAGGAGAACAGCAATAGAGAACACCAAAGCGATTGCTTCTGGAAGTGGGGTTCCTAAATAAGAGGGGGGAGGAACAGTAAGCAGATAAACAGGTAAACAACAAGAGCTGGGCAGTGGGCACTGTGATTTTCTGGGACTGGAATTAGAGAAAGGCCAGAGGGCTACTTTGCAGGAACGTTAGTTGCACAGAAATCAAGATGGACTTGGCTTCTGATTTTCTCCAAAATCCTTCCTGATTTCAGCAATGGAGAATTCAGCAACAGCAAATCACACCAGCTGGTTTCTGTCCAGAATCATTTACCATGTTTAAAAAAAAAAGAAAAAAATGGAAAAAGAAACCTTAGTATGTTCAAGTCTCCTAGCATTATTAGCAAGCAGTTTCATTTTAAATCTCATTTCCTAATAATGTGATTTTAAAGTACCACAAAAGCTGGACACTATGATTCTGTTGATATATTTATTGTATGGATTTTGAGCATGTGAACTCAGAGAACAGCCAACATTAGTTCAAACTTGCCCCACATGGTTTTCCTAATACCCTTCAAATCCTGACTTCTGCCGTTTAAGCCATATGTCTCTTTAAGCAGATACACTCTGCAGTGCCAACATGTGTCAAGGACATCACTAGGTTACCAAAATCATTTTATGTGCAACTTCTTCTAATATTCCAAAGTACCCTTCCACCTGAACCCCACCCCAACCCCTAAAATACAATTTTAATAATAGGCATTAAAATGTCAGGCTGATAATAAACCCAGAGATATATTACAGAGGATCTGTCTGTATTTTTTAAATGCTTTTGGCAATAACATAACGGCGTGTGTGCACAGACTCACCCGCAGTGCCGAAATTCTATCTTTTTTTAAGGTTTTGGTTATGAAGTAGTGCAAAATTTCAATATTATATTAATCAATACACAAACGTTAATTTAGAGAGGAGTTGGTAAGGTAGGGCTATAGATTCTTGTTAAAGGATAGTGCAAAGAGATTAGAATTGTACAGACATGCAATGTGGCATTTTCATCTCTAGTCAAGAGTTTTATCACCATATTATCTTGTGTTGCTGCTGGGAAAACAACAAACAGTAGCTTTGGCCATCTCAGTGACAGAGGTCTCTGGAAATGCACCTGCTCGTTATGTGAGAAATCCTTTTGTGGGCAGAGAGAAGGATTCCAGCTTTATTCTCAAACTGTTGCCTAATTCTTATAACTTGTGCATATTTTTTTTGAGTCATGATTGTACAATCTGCTACCCATTTTGGAATAAAAACACTATTGAAATCAAGCATACTAACTTAACCAAGCTGCATTTTTTTTTTTTTTTTTTTTTTTTTATGAATCGAGTTGTAAAGTTGGTTGTCACAATGCAGCCATGTCTTCTGTAAATTAACACACACACACACACACACACACACACACACACACACACACAAGGGAGGGCATCATTTAACACTTTGCTTTTCTTAAATTAAGAGCTTTTCTTGTTGCTGTTGTTTTCCTTACTGGTCTTCACATCTTTGAAACACCATGAGTCACGGTGTTTCCCATTTAACAAACAGCTCTGCTTCTTCATTGTCTGTGAGCCATTCCACGTACTGCAGCAAATTTGAATTGGATATGTTGTGTTCAAATTGATAGGACTGAGTAAGCCAAGAAATACGTGCGTTTTCCTTTAAATGTGAGCTGCAGCAAGGCATGGTACGCTATACTGAACAAGTCAGTCGGCACTGACCAAAATGTTGATGGGTATACAGCAGATCAAAACGAGGAGAGTCATTTTGAAGTGCTCGGTGTCTGTCTGGCATGATAGGCTTCTGAATTTATACCTCTTTGTGAAAAGAGACTTCATGTTATTTTGTCAGTTTGTTTCAATTTGAGAGGTGTAGAGAATTGGTATTCATTTTTTTGATATAACCCTTAAATTGTACAATTTAAGAAAACTGACGGAAAGAGATAAATTAAATGGGTAGAAATATTTTCAAATCAAAGACCAACTGACATATATAAAAATGATGTATGTTTCTTACATGGTCCACAGGGAGAATTCTGCAGGCTCGCTATGATCTCTACAATTTGCTTCAGGGCAAACTAGATTCTGGGATATTCTATTATCCCTTTGGTCTGTTTATCATGGAAACTGATGTACAATCGAGAGTTCTTTTAGTCTTTCTTTCTGTCAGGCTGGAACTGGAAGGAATTCACTTATCTCATCTACTCACCTCCAGGAAACTGCTGCAGCAGAGTTCAGTGACCAGTAATCAATTATTATTGAGAAGCAATCAATTGCTAATTTCCATAATTATGCACATCTAAACACTATGAACAAGAAAGAGAAACAAAGCCGCACTCCAAGCCTTGCCTTGTTAGCAGTATTTTGTTAACACAGGCTCTAAAAAAAGCCGCCGCAGCTGGTACCACAAATGTGTTTCCAGTATTCAGGCCATCAACGTGATTCGTCGCTAAATGTATAGAATCAGCTTCTTGCTAAAAACTACAATTACAGGTGATATACAGATTGAAATCACAGGGCTGGTTTGTCGAAGAAAATTGTCCTAATGATGGGTTTTCGGATGGGGAATGCAGCTCTTTTCTTTCTCTGTGATGGGTTGTGAAGGCAGCTGCACCTGCCTCTATGCTGTATTCTGCCGCACTTAATGATATCTGATGATATCATTAGGCAAAGTGTTCATAAACAGATGTTGAGCCTGTGCCTAAATGCTGTCAGATGAGCGGTTGCTGGCCTGAAACAGTATTATTTATATAGAACATTTACGTTTGTTATGTTAATAACCCCACTATTAGCTCTCTGGATGTTGCGTTAGGAATGTAAATGTAGTTAATATGAATAACAACCTCTTTACTCTTGGTACTGCAGTTGAGGATAACTTTTAGGCTTTGGGAGAGAAACAAAGATACCCCCACCAAATCCTTTTGACTTAGTGATTTTTTTTTTTTTTTTGGCACCATTTGAAATTTTGATCAGAAGATAAATGATAAAAATCAATAGGACAGATGTTAAATATCAGACTTTGATTTTCTGGACCGTTAATAACCTTAGAGATCCCAGCATCCCTGAATTTTCTCCTGAGAGCCCAGTCTATCAACCTGATGCATCAAAGTAGTCATCATGGACTCCAATGATAAGCAGCCATCTCAAAGATTCCTAAAGACAGTCAGACATGGACCTAGTTTGGTTCCACATTTTGTTTTGTTTTCCTGACAGGACCACATTTCTCTTCCCGTGTGTCAGCACATGACGGTCATGTGTCATAGCCATGTTTTACTGGTTTTGTTGATGACTTAGGAATTACTCTGATGTCATGATTGCAATGCCTAGAAATGTGACATGACAATTCCATGTGTATTTAAGTCAAAGTCGAATTTTATGCTGTGTAGTTAATTCATGCAGAGTAAGTTATGCAAATTCTGACAGTCGTCCAATGTACACTATTTCTCTGGAAGACTGTTTTACTGTGATAGCCATATTATGTTTTGAGAGTGTCTTTGTCATTTTATGTTATACTCTCTGGGGAATTTTCGGCAACTAAAACTTGTGCTAGATTATTTATGAGTTCAGAAAACTATTATATCCAAATGCTAATGAAACAAAAATCAAACAATGTTTTAAGCTGGCACTTTTTTTTACCTCTACAGTCATAGGCTATAGTGATTTTTTGAAGTGTCTCACTCTGGTTAACTCCAAGAAGTAATTCAGGTTGCTAAAAGTGGTAAAATGCCTAAGTGTGCTTGTTTCAGACTCTATGAAAATGAGCAGGGGACTAGAAAGGCAGGCTTGGGTACCTAACTTCTCTTACTTCATCTTATTTCTAAGGATTTCTGTTTTATGTCATTGTAAATTATTATAGTAAGATTTCAATGATGACAGATTGTTTCTTTTCCTTTACTATCTATCACTTTAGTTTTGATCCTTTGGAAAATACTGGAAACTCTGGGTTCTTTTCATAAGGTGGTTCTGTACTGTCATCTAAATAAAGAAATGAGAAAAATAGAGTAGAAAATGCTCTATTATATACTCCTGTAACAATTGTTTCCTACTACAATGTTTACATGGAGACTTTAAAAATATTTTAAACTTCTCAAATCAGAAAAGTGAGAAGATAACTTTTTTCAAATTATGGCATCAGGTAATAAAACCATAAAGCTATTCAGGTTTCCATGCAAGAGAAATGAGGTTACTGGAAGGAATGAAGTAATTCTTCACATATGTACCTTGGAAAGACTGATGTCTTGTCCAAGTATCTGGACCTTCCAACACGCCTTTTAAGGGGGCCAGATAAAAAAAAGGGGGTTGGGGAGGGCTCCAACCGCTATGCAATGCAATTTCATTTCTTTGACATTGCTGCAAGTTGTTCAGAAGAAACTCAAGGATTGCCTTTTTATTTGTGCAACCAGTCAACACTTAGGAAAGCCAGCCAATGAAAATGCTCATTCTGAACTCCTCAGAAATTTAGATCGATTGCAGTGAGAGGATGAAAGGAAGTGCTGAAAGCATCAACTCTTGTTGAAACAAGATCAATTCATCAAAGTCTATTTATGAGGCATGAGAGCCTACCTATCTCCAATGAGTGTTCATTTCCTGTCCTCACTTCCCTAGCTGTGATTTTGACCAGTTCCTTAAGAGGCATGTATGTTTATGTCCTGTATTAATTTCCTTTCATTCTGAAAGGTGGAAACTGATGCTGTTGTTTAGTCTGTAGTTTTCCAAAATGTTTCTGTTGGAAAAAAAAAAAAAAAAAAGGACCTCTTTTACTGTTACAAGTCTCCTTCAAGGGACTGCTAAAGCTAATTGGTGCATTTCATCTTTCTCTTCCTCCTCTCCACCCTGTCTCCCATCTCTCATATTTTTGCTCTTTGACATTTCTATTTACTTAGAGAACCAGATCTTTATGTAAATACCTTGAAGCATGTTAAATATCACTTACATTGTTATAATGACATGATTACCTTATGTGCAGGATCTTTGCTTTTCTTACATCCATAACAACATCCAGAGGTCAAGTACAAGACAGCAAATGATTCTGGACTCAAATAATGCAAATTTCAGTCCTAGCTAAGCAAATTACTGTGTATTGTTGACAGAATCTGTTACATTTCTAGGCCTCAATTTCTCTGCTCTAATGTATCTATGCTTTCTTGGTGTCTTGATTCTTGGAAGGATATTTATGCAGATGATCAAATGCTAATATCTGTTGACATGTATAGGAGCCTACCATTCAACATAAACTTTGTGTTATTAAAACATGGTTGAATTTTTTGAAGCAAACCTCTGAAAATAAATACTTACTGTATGCTATATTGTAATGATAATAATAACAGCATTGCCATTAGCTTTGTCAATTCCTAATGCTTTCCTTATTTTTTTTTTGACTTGAAAATGACAGGAGGTATATGAAAATATATTTTGCTAGCACAAATAATGCAGATTTATTTATTTATTTTCACTTCAATAATGAAACCCAATTTAAATGAATTTATATCTTGATTGCTATAATCAGTTTAATTTTAAAATTTGTTATAAAATATGTCTTTGACAGTGATAAATTTTGTACCATCTCTGTGTTGGATTACTACAACAACCAGGGACTTCTTTTTATTATTTTTATTTTTTTTTAATTTATTTTTTTGAGCTGAGAATTGAACACAGGGCCTTGTGCTTGCTAGGCAAGTGCTCTATCACTGAGCTAAATCCCCAACCTGGACTTCTTTTTAAAATCACTTTCCTAGGTTCTAATGTCTGTAACTTTTAGAAATTTTAGTGAGGAACTTCACATTCTAATGAGCATAAAAACAATGTTTTCTTTCAAAAAGGAAATCTAGTTATCCTTGAAAATCATATAATATTGGTTTTATATCAAAACCATGTTAAAATTACTATCATGATACTAATTTATTTATTATTTTATGTTACTATTCATTTTTTTCCTTATAAATAAGATGGCCTCAAGGAGCAAGTAGAACTTACAAAACACTTGTTCAACATCCTCAACTTTCTTTCTGTAGCTTCCTGGGCTTCCTCAAAATACTCATGATATGGTAGAGTTCCACAAAACCATTCTGAAGATTTTTAGTTTAAAATGTACTCTGAAGGATATTCATGTCTCATAAGAAGAAATTTGGTACTATCAGGAGAGTATTGCTATAAAACCAGGAGTTGAAAAATGTACACACTATACAGTAGGGGCTTTTGCCCATAAGAAATGTGTAAATAATGTTTGTTAACATGAAATTCTTCACACATGGAAGGACTGTCAGTTGAGTATACATTGGCATGATGACATGATTGCCTAGTATACAGGGACTCAGTCTCGAGATTCCCATAAAGCATTCCAATAATAAGCTCTGTATTTTAAGGGATTTTTGAAATATCCTATTAGATGTTTGACTATAATCAGTGAATTGTCTCCCATTTATCTGAGGACCTCAAAGGGATTTTTCTTTTTCTTTTTTCTCTTGATCTGGGCCTAAAAAGGGGAAAAACAGAGAACAGGGAGGAGAGAACAAAACTGAGCATGCTCAATTTCTTGCAGAAACATCAACTAACTTCCACCTTGTTAAGCAAAATGCTCAACTGAACAAAATTTATTTTATATGATAACCAAATCTTGCCCCAGATGGTGAGAGTCACCATTTTCTTAGTCCATGTCTTCTACAAGGAATGATGCTCTAACCTGGGGAGCCAGGATTGGGGATGACCATTAAAGTAGCCCCAAACTGGCCATTCATAACTGCAGAGCTCATCATTAAGCAAATTTGGGTAGGAGGATTAATATCTGAAGACTATCTTTGAATTTTGTGTCCACATCAATAAAACTGAGCTCATTGCTAATTGGTATTCAGAAAATAAACTACTCTAGTACCCCAGAGCTTTGCTATATTACTGCATGGAGTTAGAAATAAGATCCTGTTGACTTCCATTTATTCCTGGAAATGACAGTCTCATTTATAAAATTTTAATATAAAATATATCTGATTATTTGGGGCATCAAAATAGTATTTCCAGGACCACTTATTTTTCACAAAATATGAATTCCTTACTAATCATTACTTTGAAATAAATTGTTAGAAACTGACATGGTTTACTAGGAATAAAGACAGTGTTTTCTCCCTGGATAACCTTGATTATCCCCATCTTCCAATGACCATTACAGAATTGTTTCTTGGTTTTACTCACATTGTATTGTTCAGTATTTTGTTTTTATTCATTGCTCTGGCATAGAATATTTTAACACATCTGGTGAATTCCATTTCTTACATCTTCCAAAGAAATTATAGTTAGGGAAACATCAATACAAAGGATTTTCTTTGTGACAACTACTACTGTCTAAATAAATCAATATACAATCTTAAGAAAATGCTATTAGAAATTCTGCTTTTAAGGATTTGTTATATTTTACTTTTATTTATATATAGCTATGTGTTTCTGTGTATGAACATGTACATGTGAATACAATGTCCATGGAGGCCAGAAGAGAGTAATATAACCCCTGAAGCTTTAGCTAGCAGCAATTGTGAGCAACCTCCTGTGGTGCTGGGAGTTGAACACAGTTCCTTGAAGAGTAGCATGCTGTCTTAACTGTAGAACCATATCCCTAGCTCCCTATAAAAAGGTATTTTAAAGATTTCTTTAGTAGACCTCCACAGCAGACTTGCTTGCTTTTCCCTCCAGTATCATTTAAATGCAATACCAATCAGTACAATGTCACTGTTTCTAAAACTTTAAATACTGGTAAGGGTTTGTAATTTCATTAGCATTACTTTGTTTTTGCTTATTTGTTTGTTCGTTACTTTAGAAAAGTTATTGCTAAAATGCAGCTATGGCATCCACAATCCTCTTTGGAAGAATTTCAATGCTGTCATCTAATGGAGACTATGAAAATCAAAGGTGGTGACGAGTTCTGAAAGATGAGATTTCTTGGTTTATTTGAATATTTAAAAAACAAATATTAATGTGGAATCTGCCTTTCTTCTTGGCACTGAGGGTGTTTCCTCAGGAACTGTTTTTGTGTAAAGCACAGGGTGATTACTTACACCAAAATGATATACAACAATATTACATATAATATATATTACAAGTATATATAAGTATATAATATATATATATATAATTTTAAGAATTGTAACTTCATATCTTTTAATCTGATGACTGACTATCCAAAATGTGTTACTCAATTGGATATAGTGTGTTTCTGAATTGTGAGCAAATAACTTTTGAAAGCCCATTGCACAGTCTGATTATCAAAACTGCCATCCCAAATTTTACTTTAATAAAATACTCAAACATTTACAAAATAATTAAATGAAGAATTCTTTAAAAAAGAAAAGATAGGAGTGGCTAGAAATGTGGCTCAACAGTGAAGACCTCAGTTCTTGCAGAGGACTCGGTTCCGTTTCTAGTACCTACATTGCAGTTCACGGCTATTGGTGACTCCAGTTCTAAGGAATTCAACACACTTCTAACTAACTTCTGTTACAATCAATACAAACTGGTGCACACACATGCATGCAGGCAAACACTCCAATATGAAATACACATGGAATAAAACAAATAACTCCAAAAACTTTTTAAAAAATATAGGTATTACTGCAGCTACAGCTCAGTGGTAGGGATTTGCCTAATTATTTTCTAAATGGGGAGGTAGAAAGGACCTAGAAAGAGGTAGCGGTGAGAAATGCATAACCAGACTATATTGTATGAAAACAACCTTTTTTTCAATAAAAATATAAAAGTACCAGGCAATGTGGTATATAGCTAGAATCCTAGTGCTCTGGAGGTTGAGGCAACTATACTGCCTTGAGCACCTACATACTGAGTTCAAGGCCAGCCTGGGCTACAAAAACCAAAAACCAAATAAAATAAAAAAGCTGTGGTAATGCATCTTTTAAATTAGAAGAAACATAAGCAAGAAACCATTGACACCAAAAGCCAAGACTAAGATGAGCCCAGTTTTTAAGAGGAACTTACTAGAGTTTCTTGCCTAATTTTTTTTTTTTTAAGCTGAGGATCAAACCCAGGGCCTTGCACTTGCTAGGCAAACGCTCTATCACTAAGCTAAATCTCCAACCCCTAATTTTCTTAAATCTGGGAAAAACACAGCAGTGTATTGACAGCTACTGGACATTGGTAAATATCTTATTGTCTTCACATACTCTGTTTAGGCTAATTGTTTGCTAAAGATCCTTCTAGCAATTTTGTTTTGTTTTGTTTTTTCAAGACAGGGTTTCTCTGTGTAGCTTTGCGCCTCTTTCCTGGAACTCACTTGGTATCACAGGCTGGCCTCAAACTCACAGATATCTGCCTGGCTCTGCCTCCCAAGTGCTGGGATTAAAGGCACGCACCACCACCACCTAGTGCAATTTTTTTTTTTTTTATGATGATTTCAAAACTGACACCCATTCAATTACATGAGTGGACCTTAGTTGCAATTATACAGCTTGGGGAGATATCTAAGAATATAGCCTATGGACTTTGACTTGAAATCAATGAATAAAGCTCTTTTAAGTCTGAAGTTATCCACTGTGAAGTGAGTACATACCAATTTCATCATATCACACATTGGTTGATTGACTGGAAGCTAAGGAACTCTGCTAAAAATAAGAAATTGGTTTTTAGAATACACTGAATTTATCCTGAGGTATCTTAATCATTGATTTTTGTTGCTCACTGTTTCATAAGCATGCCAGTAATTGTCTCCAGGTCAAGTATGTCAATAACCAAATTGCCATTGAAATTGGGGGCCCAGAATTTACAGTAATAAAGCCTACAAGCATTGGAGGCTTTAAAGTGGCATTTCCTGTGTTGTGATTTCATTTACTCAACTGTTCTTTTCCTTAAAACAAGAAACTCTCATTTGCATGGACTTCAGTAAAACAGAACTGGTCCTCTGAGCTACTTCTTGATGAATGGGATCAGAACAAGAATGACAATCACTCTCATCCAGACACTAGAAGGAGAAGGGAGTGCCATTTCTAAGCATCTTCACACTTCTATGGAAACAGGTGCTCCCTGTGAGTCAGTGGAGCAGCAATGTGGGAATTTCAGCTTCCCCTTCCCAGAACTGTGTTCACCGCATTCTGAGTGAATACACAGAAATCTAATGCAAGGCACAATGGCAGTGGCCACATTTGTGCAAACAAGTGTCTTACTGAAAGCAGAAAGCACACTGCTTGAAAGGATCCCTCAGAACCTTCAAAGTAAAAGCATGGCTGCCCAGAGCAGGCTCACACACACAGTATTTCAGTGCTTCTGGTAGCAGGCAAACAAAATATGGTTCAAATGGCTTAGCAATACTAGAAACGGAACACACCAGTTTAATGAGGTCTCTGCTTGAAATTAAAGTGGAAGGAGTTTTGCAGAGAACAGTATTCAATAACAAAATATTAAATGATAAACACAGATTGCTTAAAATCAGACGGGCCATTTTAAGAAAAGCATTTTAGCTCATCATGATATGTAGCACCTTATTTAAATTAGGAGGTGTTAATTCGTAGCTTGAATAATATATTAATATAATATGTAAAGTGAATGGCATTGTTAATCACAGTCGCGCCTGGAACGACTTTGCTTCTGTGCACTGAATGTTAATTTTGCAAAACATTAATTTCAAAGATTTTGCAGCAGTGCTTTTGTAATTAAATATTAATGTCACATGTTATTGCAGTAGCATGTTTATGAAAGCCGGCAACACTTCAAGTCAACTCATTTGTTTTTATATTTATTCTTGTACATCTGCAATCCCTTCCATTTCACCATTTCAAAGTGCAGGCCATTTTGAATAGTCAATATGTGAACATTTTTCATTGTAAGCGTTTTTTAACATCCAACAGGGTAAATATTTAATGTTGTGTTTTTAGCTGGTATAATTTTTCAGAAAATTGGCTATAACTTTTAACAACTCAAAGGTACCTAAACTGTCTCCAGTTTTGGCTTAAGTGATCCGAAAATAAAGTAGTAATAAATGTGATGAAGCTATGTAAAAATATTCAAGAATTCAAAGGCTCTCTATGAAAGTTGGAAGTCACAAGTACAATTCCATGCACTAGACATCTCAGCATTTACTCATTTTTAATGTCTTTATTAAAAGTTCTGTATCTAGACAAAGAATAGGAAAACCTAGCTTATGAGTTTGACTCACATATATTACATATTTGAAATCATGCATTTGATAAAAAAAGGAGTGTTTATGCTCAGTGATCCATTCCAATGTATACTGTATATATATGACCAAATCACTGTACCTGGTCATCTTCTCTAAGACACTCCCAAGGTATTCTGGATAGTTAGCCTAAAATCTAAATCATTGCTTTTAAAAAAAAATCTTGATAACAAAAGAATATACAAGGCATTATAGTTTAAAACTATTTCTTCATCAAACAAAGTTGTCTTCTACAATGAAATCCCATATATACACATACACACACACATATATATGTATATGTATATATATAATTTAATGAGTTATCCACATTGCAAAGAAAAATCCAGGAAAAATAAGATCCATTTTGTTTGGTTAGGGGCATGTTTAACAGTTAAAAATTATATCTGCACCTGATGTTGTATGTTAGCAGCTAATACCATTTGACAGTGATGAAATTAAAGGATGAAGGAGGGATACAAACTACATTTTACAAGCATGATGGGTCTCCAACAATGCCATTTAAATATTATTTGTCACTATTTAAAATGAACCTTTCCCCTTTAAGCTATGCCATTATGCTCATTTGTCCTGTCACCACTGACAGGCTATATGACTCACACACAAAAATGGTCATTAGGTACACTGCATCTTCATCTTATTAAAAAAAAAAAAAAAAAAGAAAGAAAGAAAGAAAGCATTCTGATGCCTCTAAAAGCCTGTAATTATTTTCATCCAAAGAGATAGTGTCGCTCGGAAGGTAATTTAATAACCTTTTGCATGTACCTGGGGAATGCCTCTCCAGGGGACCAAGGTGCAGACATGCCATTCAGTCGTCAAAACATGACCTTTAATGGTTGCTTGGAGAGAAGTTAGTGCTGAATGTTGTACACAGTGCAATGCTAATTCTGCTTCCTAATATATGCAAAATTTAGTTCTTGAGCAATGATCTTTATAAGATGAATTAATATAGGTACTGCTCCAGGAAACAAAAGAAATTGCAAGTAAAATTCTCCCCACTATGCATAATCTTTTATACTTCAGTTTGAAGTAGTTAACAACTTGCACAGTATGTGCAAAAAAATAGTATGAAAAACTCCAAAGACTTTGCTTCCTTTAAGTTAGTGGGTATTTTCTCTTCTATATGCTACAGAAACCTAAAGCAAGGTTAGAAGCATTTCTTTGATAAGCTTCTTTTCCCAAATATGGCTTGGCTACAATTCCACACAAAAGATGAAGAACCACTTCTGTTCAGTATCCTCTCTCTGTTTTATACCACCTTCTACATGGCTCAAGGAAATTACAACAAGTGTAGTTAGTGAGTTGTTTTTATAAAATTCTTCATGGATTTTTGACATTACAAAATGACATTTTCAACACTTGCATAGACAAAAGAAGCACAGGCAATTTCCTGTAACAGCCAGGTTCAGAACTCTTTATTTTGGTAGTGTGATGTTAGACCCCGCCTTATTAGAAATGCTAGGGTTTCACCTCCTACCCCTGACATGCCATCCGTCAATTTATTAGCACGCTGGTGCAGTAAGCCACTGAACAGGCTATATCAATTCGTTTAGGTTTTTTTTTTTTCTTTAAAATGTCTGTAATCCTCAGCTCTGCTCTCTCAACCGGTCAACATTAAAGATTTATGTTGCACTTTTTTTCATTGCCACACCTGAATATGGATTACTTAAATGGGC